>NC_056727.1:255675856-255725856 GCF_019279795.1 Protopterus annectens | reverse complement strand
TGAAAATATTAAAAAGAAGGGGCCAAGAACTGAACCTTTGTGAACACCTAGGGAGACTGGGAGTTAGGGAGTTAAGCCATTTGATGGACTGTTGGCAGTTATTTAAGTAGCTTTTGAACCAAAGTAGAGTGGGGTTGTTAATACTGAGATCAGAGAGACAGGACAGTAGTTTATTATTTGAAACCGTATCAAATGCTTTGGATAAGTATAAGAAGGTAGCTGAGACTAATCTAACTCAGTTCCTGTAATAGTTTATAGTACTGGTGAACTTGAATAGGGCAGTGGTGGTGCTATGGGATGGGCAGAAACCATGTTGGGTTGTGGAGAGAAGGTTGTTTGAGAGGAGGTAGGAGAGGAACTGGTGATGAATGCACCTTTCTAGGATCTTTGAGAGGGGTGAAAGGATTGTAACTGGGCAGTAATTGTAAAGGTCTACAGAGGGGCCACCTTTGTGGAGGGGTATGATGTATGAGGTTCTCCACAAGGATGGAATGGTGTGTTCAGTAATGGATCTATTAATTAATAGTGAAATGGGGTATGCTATAGCTGTAGATACAAGTTGGAGATATTCAGTGGGAAGGTTATCAGCAGCAAGGGTGGTTGGTTTGAGTTTTGCTAAGAGTTTCTGGATGGTAGATGGTGGTACAATCTTTAGTGAGAAGGGCATGGTGTTAATTTGGCCCTTAGGGGGTTGCGGGGTGTTGGTGGGAGTAATGTTGTTTAAGAGTTTAAATATAGAGGAGGTGAAATATTTATTAAAGCTGGAGGCTATCTCTAAGTCTGTTATATCTGGGGGGGGGGGTGTAGTGGATTTGCCGGGCTGGAGGATGTTACTTATTGTTGCCCAGAATTTCTGTGAATTGGTGTTATATTTGTTTTGTAGAGATATGTAGTAATTTTGCTTGTCAAGCTTACCCTACTTTTTTGATTTACTTCAAAGTTCAAGAAAGGCTTGCCTAGTTGTGGGTGTTTTGTTATAGTGCCAGGTCTTCCAGGCTTTGTCCCTGGTTCTAAGTAGGGCTCTTGTGGTTTTCTGATGTCAGGGGTAGGGTTAATATGTACCCTAATTGTTTTTATTGGAGCTAGTTGGTTGAAGATGTTTAGGACTGTGGATTTGAAGTACCCAACTGCCATGTCTAGTGGAAGAGTTTTGATGGGAGACCAGTTACAGTATTTCAAGGCTCTTAAGAAGTGATCTTTGGGAAAATCTTTGTTGGAGCAGGTTTGTAGGTGGGAAGGGGAGTTAGTTTTAAGCTTGTGTCTTAAGGATAAAAGTGGTGTTGTGGTTGCTGAGAGAGTTAGGGAGTGTGCCACATTGGTGGGCAGTATTTGGCTGGTTAGTGAGAATCCAGTCTAGTATAGATTCCCTTTTTGTGGCCTTATCAATACATGTGGGAGAATCTACAAGTTGGGTGAAGTTATATAGGTTAATGTAGTGGGGGGGGGGGGAGAAGAGTGGATGGAGTTCCAGTTGATGTTAACATTGCCTAACACGATAGTTTCTTGGGGAGGGGAGTGGGAGGCCCAGTAAAGTATGGATTCTAGGGTGGTTAGGTTATCACCTGGGGGTATGTAGATACCCAGTAAATTTAGATGCTTATGTTGGTTTAAGTAGAGTTTTACAAATATAGCTTCTGCATTGTTGAAGTCGGGGGTTTCTTTCTGTAGGAGTTGAAGTTTTAGGTTAGTTTTGTGAAGCAGGGCTATCCCTCTGCCTCTTTTGTGCAGCCGGTCTGCCCTGTGAATGTCATAACTGGGTGGGGTAATGGAATTGTCTTTGATACATCATTTAAGCCACGTCTCTGTGATGAGTATAATATCGGGTTATATAAGGAGATGGTGGGATGAAGTTCTTCTATTTTATTCATAATACTGCGGATGTTCAGGTTTAGTATAAATAATTTGGTGGATTTGTGTTTAGATGGAAGGTGGAAATTGCATGGATTATTTGTGGGGGTTGCTGGGCCGGGGTTGGGGTGAATATTACCTCCTAGTAGTAACTGGGTAGTTATGGTGGTGAGAGTTTTTAGGTGGTGCATGATTAGGGAATGGAAATGAAAAGTTGGCTGTTTTTTGGATGGAGAGAGGTAATACATAGGAGAGGTAAGATGGATGAGAGGTTGGCTATAGACTGCTGGGACTATGCTTGTATGAATGGGAGTACTGATAATGCTGTGAGGTAGGATGGGGATTTGATGTTGATGCAGTGAGTGACTAAAATGGTAAGAGGTGCTAATGGAGGCTATGGAGAGACAGGTGAGTAGGGAAGCTAGCAGGCAGAGGGGTATAATGGAGTTGAGAGTGGGGAAAGTGAGACATAATGGGAATGGTGTTATGTACGGAGAGGTGGTTATTGTACTTGAGTAGGGTGTGGGTTAGGTGGGAAGGAGAAGCAGGTCTTGATATTGTTTTAGTAGGAGGGCTGGACCAAGATGAGGGAGTTAGACTGGGAGAGGTTTTGTTGTTAAAGTTGGAATGTGGTTTAGAGAACAGGTAATGGTATGGGATGTTTGACTGTATAGTGGAAGTGGTTCAAATGGTCAGGTGATCTGTGTTTGGAATAAATCTAGAGATAGTGGGGGCAGGTGAGAATTGGGGGCAGGGTGGGGGTGCAGAGTAAGCCCGAGTGCAGTGAGGGTGAATGGAGCTGGGCTGGACCAGGAACGCAGAGGTGGCACCAAAAAAACAATTATGCAGCGGTAGTCAGCCTGGTAAGTGAGGTATATCATAATCTGCACCAAGAGTCTAGGTATCTGGCACCATAATTAAATATGTGACGTTTAGCATTTGAGAGTAAGGGGTGATAGCACAGCCTAGTTAGTATATGGGGCTACCCTGGACTGAGCGTTTGCTTTTAGTCACCGCTTAGGAAATAGTCCAGGAAGCCAGAAAGGTGGGACGGATAGCTGGTAGAAAGAAGGAATGGCCTACACCACTCTACTGGTATCGGTAGAGAGGAGAATGATACCTTGATATCTGCTGCTACCTAATGGTATAGTAAAATCAGTGCTAGAGGCACTGGAATTTGAAAAGGGTGGAATTGGGAGAAATTTGAAATTACAGGCTAGGACAAAAACATCCTCCAAAGGAGAAAGAACAGGAGGAACTGCAGTAGTTTCTGGAAGGTGTAGTTGTAGCAAATCGTAATAATTTTTCAGGGGCAGTGGAATATCATGTTCTCACTGAAAAAAATTATTCATTCTGGAAACAGTTTCAGAGAAAGAGAATCCTTCAGAGGGAGTGGCAAAGGCCACACTTACCTCAGAATCTGAATCATAAACCTAAGACAAAGTAGAATCTGCCCCTTCACAATCATTTTGGTTCATAAACGTCAACCTCTTTAAAAAAATTAAGAATCTATTTTTTTTACTAGAAATAGCTAAATTGGAAGAGTCAAGCCTGAACGAAACACTGACCTAAGACCAATTAATCATTCCTGTCCACAGCGACTGAGATAGAAAAAATGTCTGGTTTTGCTTCTTTTTGACGGGAATTTCTGAATAAACTACCCACTTTTGCCAGGAAAAACCTCTCCAGCAATAGGCATAGCTTTCTGACTAGACAGAGAGGTATTCCCTGCCCCTTCTCACAAGACCAACAACAGTTGGGCTCACTGACAGCCACAGAGGACCTGTCTAATTCCCAGTCCATTTTGGTTGTAGGAACAATACAAATGAGAGACAAGGGAAAAGATGAATGGTTTGGGAAGCCAGACATGACCACAGCAGAGTCATTCATCTGTGGCTGATACACATTGGCAGCCTGCTGTGGTATCATATGCTGTTTAGTAATTTTCTTCTTTTTGTAGCTGGTTAAACGAAGAACTCAGGAACTGGTAAAGTTGTTCCATTGTTAAACTGAAACAGAGGTCTGATTCCCAGGGTAGCCTGACATCAGCAGTTGATAAAATAGGTAAGTAACAAAAAAGTAACTAAAACACAGTAAATTACACTTTAAACACTTAACCAATCTCTAAAAGTGCTATTACACAATTTTACCAGAAATAAAAGGAGTTTTAGTTTAGTTTAAGCAACCTTTTTTCCACAAAATTAACAAGTGACTCTCCTGTTTAAAAGTTACTAAAAATCACATGATAGTCTATGAAAACACTTTTTATCTTAAAATCAGAAAAGATTCAGTTTCTATCATAACAAGTAGATGCGAATATTTCTTCTATGAAGGGAACTTATCTGCCCAACAATGGAAAGCATTAACCAACTGTCAATCCTAGAAAGTCCATAAAAGAAGCACTTTTTGGGAACAGAAAAGCTCTGCAGGGCTAGGCGTCCAAACATGTTTTTTTAACTCAGCTTAGCTTAAGCTGACTAATAGTATGGGTGTTAAGAAAGTCCCTTGAAGCTTTAATTTAAACTAAGATTTAGTGGCAAACCACAATAAACACTGATCTGGGTTGAGATTATAATGGTACCTATAGTTAGTCTGAATTTAACAGTGTTATGATTCTGTAGAATTTTGTTTTAAGTTTGATCTAATATAGATTTATATCCTCAGACATACCTATGTGCACCATTTGTTCAATTACTGTAACTAAATCATGACAGACACTGGTTCAAGTCATCTAGTTCATTTATATGTAAAAGAAACATAAATTAGTAAGTATGTACACTGGTGAATGTGTAAGCAAATGTCAAAAATCTCAGGTAAGGCATTATTAATGAAAGTATAATTGTGATTACACTTACTACAACTGTAGATCTTGAAGTAATAATCACTGGAACAGTAAATCTTAATATTTGGGTTTTCTCATCTTACCTTGTATCTCCCACAGTCTGAAATTGTAGTGGCTCCTTTCCTTCTCTGTACAGGCCAACGTAGGCTTGCCATCGATATAGGTCATCTTGTACCTGCCGTTTATATCCCTATGCTGGTAGTCATTCTCTTCAGTTGCATATGAAGCACGGCAAAATGACATACAGCAACATGATCATCATTAGTTGTTAAACAAGGCTATATTTTTGTGTGATGATGTGCATGGCTGATGTATTAAAGCACAGGGTAGGGTACTTCATGTTCAAATAAATAAATACAGCCTCCAGACATTGTATTATTACAATCATAAATAGATCAGTCTAGCATCGGAGGCTGTATTAATTCTGTTATTCTAATGAAAAGGTATTCTGTAATACCTAATAATGAAACATTCTAGCTAAATATAAGCAAAATAATTTACAAATATAATTTGCTCTCTATTTAATGGAGAAGCAACATACAACAATAGGCTCTTGACTGTCTTATGAGTGCAAATTCAGTGATATCTTGTAATCAACAGAAATGCCAAATATACAGAAGATAAACTGTCAACATTATTTTATTGCAAATGTCATTATGAGGACTGTTTAATGAGGAGGCCGTGTACAGCTATATGGTCTTGACTGACACACACTACTCTGTAATGCCAGATAGTGAGAAATTATAGCCAAATATAAGCAAAAGGTATACTTATGTTTATGTTTGCAAGTATCATTTAAGTCACTGTGTAATGAGAAAGCAGCATACAACATGATCTTGCTTGTTTCACAAGCACTACTCTGTAACAGCTATACCTCTTAACCTCTTAGTGTAAGAAATCTGGACAAAGCCTAAAATAATGGGGGGGGGGCAAGGACTAAAATCGTGGGTAAATTTTAAATATTGCTCTTAGAAACATAGAAACATGCTAGAATAATAGGTTTTCATTGGCATGCATTTTCTGAAGGATATAAAGTCTGAAACTCAAATTGTTGCCATTATTTAGTGACTTTGACACTCAATGATTTGGTAGAAAACCACAAATTTTATGAGGAACAGACCAAAAAATATGAAGCAAAAATCTGAACATTCTCCAAAATCTAGGCAGTTGAGAGGTATGGTAATAGCCGGTAGCAATAAGTAAAAGCCAAATACAAGAAAGTGAGTTATTTCATCCTATTTTATTGTTAATATAATTTGGTGCATTGTTTAATAGGGAAGTAGCATACATAAAATATGGTTTTAATATGTTGACAAATGCTATTCTTTTATACTTGACAGTGAGAAGCTATAGCCAAATATAACCAATAAGAATATTTTATTTTACAAGTCTGCAAATATCATTCGTTCACTGTTTACAGAGAAGCAACATGCAGCAACACGGTCTTGATTGATTAAAAAGCACTCTTCTGTGATACCTGACAGTGAGAAATAAAGGCCAGATTTAAGCAAGAGAAATATTTCATGTTATTTTACTTCAAATTTCATTTGATGCACTATTTAACTGGGAAGCAGCATACAACAACATGGAGTAGATAGTCTGACATGACAAGCTCTATGCTGTGGTACCTCATAGTGACAGACTACAGCCAAATATAAACAAGAGGAATATTATATCTTTAGTTTACTTGCTTGCAAATGACACCTGGACTACTGTTTGATGGAGAAGCAACATACAGTGGTCCTGCTTACTTGGCAACCAATACCATGCTGCTGTATGTTGGTATGCTGAGTTGGAGTAATACATCCTCAGACACTGTGCTCTGTGTGTGAATGAATGAACATAGTATCCAGAATGCAATAATTCAGTTGCACACATATCTGCATAGCATTTGTAGATTGTATTCATATTAATGGACCAGAAAAGACCTCTTCTCTGATACCCAGAGGTAAAAGATTACATCCAATATAATGATATTTTACTTTACTTTAAGTTTCTGTGCATAGTTCAAGTACTACAGCCTTGATAAGGTGCACCACATGTGTATGAATACAGCTTCCAGAAAATAAATGTTGTCCAGTAGAGTTGGTGCCCAGATACTATTCTGAATGTGATAGGACTGACACAGACAGGGAATGAGAAATGGATTTTACCCAAACTGAGATGAAACATTTTCATTTGTTGCACTGTTTAATGGGTAAACAACATATATTAACTGGGTTTTAATTATGCATCATACAATGAAGACCATATTACTTAATATTTTATGCATGGGTGAAGTAATATGAACTTGATAAGGGGTCTGTGTGTATAGCTTTCAGATACTAAGCTGTGCTGTGCAAAAAATCATTTATACAGCCTTCAAGAAGTTCTTCTGTGTACAGCAGAGTTTATGCAAAGTCATGGAACAAATCACTAACCTCACAAACCCCAACATTAAGAATTTAAACAGACCTGACCTGCAACAATTCATATTTGTTAAAAATAGATCATGCCTCTTCAGTCCTGCAAACTTCTTTGGAAAGGTCACACAGGCTATAGGCAATGGTCACATTGTTCACTCTGCCTATCTGGCTCTAACAAAATCATTTGCTACCATACCTCATGATGGAATTGTAAAGAATCAAACAGCCTTGAACTTGAATCTCTATGAGGTAAGATGGATTGAAAACTGGCTCAAGGACATCACAAATGTAGACAGGGTAAATTATGCCTCCTTTGTTAAGGAAAATGTGTCCAGTGGCATTCTCCAAGATTACTTATGAGGTCCCCTCCTTTTTTACTTTTATTTCCTTGATTTCAGCACTGACAATTAGGATCTTTGGCTGACTACGTCTGTTAATGATTGCAAGCTGTGTAGTTGTCAAATAAAATGAAAGGTATGTACTTACCATAATGATAGATCAGCGTTGTCCTATTTTCATCTGGTTCAAATTTTGGGAACTTGGATCCAACTTGGATTATGCCTCTGCATCTTCAGACCTTCGGATCCAGGGGTTTGACTAGTCCCCTGCCCATAATTCCCTTGCCACTGCCAAATTACCTCAAACTGAGTTTGCCCACTATAAGAATATATATAACAAGCAATACATTTTTATGAAGCAGAAAGGATATGAACAACATTTTCTATGAACTTGGAATCCCTGGCCATCATTAGAATTGGAGTAAACAAACAGTTAATTTCAGGGAGTCTAGGTCTGGGAGAGGATGCCCTGAAGGACGAGATCAGATCCAACCCAGAAGCCAGAGTCCAGGGTGGACTGAGCACTTGAAACCAATGATATGGGAACCAAACCTGTCAATGCTAGTATGGGTCAAAGAAAATCACCTTTGACTTGTCCCTTTTGGCTTTTTAAATGAATTTTGTAATTGGAGGACACAGAGGGAAATGCATAAAGAAGACCTGAGAGCTAATTGTATATCACAGCATCCCTCAGTAACTGTTCCTGTGGAAGGATCAGGGCAAAGTAATTACTGCATTTGTTGTTCATGTTTGAGGCAAACAGGTCACAACAAGCTTGGATCTAGCGAGTGAAGATTTTGTTCATTATTGTTAGACTGAGGAATTACTAGTGAGGCAAAAGAATGCGCCTCCTCAATTTGTTGACTAGTACATTGGAAGTCCACCAGAATGTTCATTATTAGCAAAAAGCAATGAGAAGACATTGCTCATTGCAAAACCCTCATGGCCTCTTGACACAATGGGTAAAATCTGGTTCCCCTTGTTTGTTAATGTACCAGATTGCTGACATGCTGTCTGTCTGCATTGAATCCATACTCACTGGAAAAAGAGTCTTGACATGTCTGCAATGCCTGAAGCACTGCTCTCATTTCCAGAACACTGATGTGGAGATTGGTCTCTAAGGATGTCTACGTATCTTGAACCAACTTCTCCTCAAAATGCCCCCTCTCTAAAAGGACCATTAAAAGAAGCATTGATGAAGGACATCTTAATGCCCTCCGCAAAATCACACAATCACATCCAGGCATGGTGGCATAATGTTGTGCTAGGACCTGCTGCTCTGGCTGTCCCATCAGCTGCTTTGAAAGCAGATGCATGGAGACATTTGAAACAGAAGATAAGGCAGAAGGCTGGGATTCCACAGTGTTCCAGGTATCCACTGACAAGTTACCTGAAACAAAATTGGTAAGGTCTTTGATCAATCCCCTTTGTAACCAAATAATGTGATCCATGCAGTTCAGAGCTCTCATGGAAAAAGTTGCTAAAGAATATATCTGTTTTCCAAATCTGTTCAAAGTACTGGACTCCCTGCTAAGGAGATGGACAGATGAGCTCTCCTCTGAGAGTTTCTTCCTTTTTTGATTTCTCCAAGTCTTTTGGGGTTCTAATACCATGACGGGAATGGACCCCATTCCTAAGTCAGAGTACGATTAAAGTTCATGAAATTAGTATTATTTCACTCTTTGATGTTAGCCAAAAGTGCTCTTCGCAGTACCCGCAATGTGCCCAGCAATGACTCCTTTTGCAATTCATACGATGTTACATGAATTGGTAACATATCTAAATATGATTCTAAATTCTTTTTTATAAGACCAGTTGCTCCTACTACTATTGGAACTGTCTGGGTATCTTTCTTCCACTTGGCTCTCATTTCTGCCTGCAGATCAAGGTATTTTATGACTTTGTGTCTCTCTGTACGCAAGACATTATAGTCACTAGGTGTGGCAATTTCAATGATCAATGCTACTTTTGACTTCTTTTCTTGGATCACTATGTCCGGTTTTCTAGCATCTATCTTTTGGACTGTTGGTATTGGATGATCCCATGTGATGTAAACTTCATCATTTTCTATGATTCTCTGTGGCTCATGTTTCCAAATTTTTCAGCCACTTCAATACCATAATGTTTGCACAATCTCGCCACATTATTATGCCTTTCAGTATACAGTCTCTCTGCCATTAGAGCATTGCAACAAGCAATAAGGTGTGTAACTGTTTCCATCTCGGTTCCACAAAACCTACATATGTCTGTTTCTCCCACATGTTCAATGGACTTAGTAAACCAGTGTGTATGCAGCCCACTGTCTTGGGCTGCCAATCATTTCCTGATGTAAATTCTCCTCTCCTTAACCATTCCCGCATTCGTTCTTGATCAACATGAGGCTCTTCCAGAAGTTTTTTATACTTGCAACTATATGTTTTTTCCACATTTATTGCATTCTCATCTGATCCCTCACCTTATATTCTTTCTCTTCTTTTTTAGCACATTCAGTTGCTGCCTGGTTTTTATCCATTTCTGGTTTGATTTCCATTCCTGCTTGACGTTGATATGCTTCTGCTAAATTAAGCAGAGATGTCATTTTAGATTTATTCTCCTCATGTTTCAAAACTTTCACCACATTTGGATTTTGTGAGGTCAATAGATATGTGTGGAGTCCCACGATTGCAGATCTATACATGTAATCAATTTCAAGGAGGCCCATCCCTCCTTCAGAACGGGGTATATATAATCTTGGTGTCAGTAAAATATGTATTAATTTATGTGTTTAGTGCTTATTAGAAGCTAAAATGGTTAACACATTTCATTCGATTTTATGTACAGCTTAGTTTTGAACTACAAGATGTTTTTCTAAAATGACAATATGCTTTCTGAAACTGCAAGATGCTCTCTGACCTAGTATTTGCTAGCACAAGCAAAATTCATGTTTATGCCTTTTGGAAATATATTGAGAAGCAGGTGATTATCTGCTAGGTCAAGAAATTAATGAATAGAACAATACTGTTTTCTATAATGTTATTGAACTTGAACAATTAGCTCTGTTCATGTTATGAGAACATGCACAGCTGCAGAAGAACTAGATACAGTTAAACAAAGACTGCTTGAAGAAATTAACCATAATCTGTACTTGCTTTGTGCTCGAATTAGCCATAGTACCTTGAATGGTAACATTGCATAGTGAGAAGTTGTATCTGACCGGTGGTCATCAAGGCCACGTTGGTTTCTTAGGAAGTTTTTTCATAAACTTGATGTGCCAGCAGAAAATCATGGACAAACAGCTGCTATGAAATAATACTGAAAGAACTTGTGATTTGTTACGTCAGTTTAGTAGGCAATGTCTTGTAAGAAATGTATAAGAATGGCTTCACTTCCTGATTTTAGTTAGACAAACTCTGTATTAGCACATTTTTGTCTCCTTGCTGCAAGATTAAAGTGCCTTAACCTAAACCTGCCATGTATTGATCTTTTTGAAGTTGTGTTTTCCTTTGACAGATTGGTCCTTCGGACCGGAAACTCTCACTTCGCCTCAGGTCAGATGGGCCAGGTGGCATGAAACCGTACGGGGAAGAAACCACATTGGTTCTTTTGCGCTGAAAGACCTCCAACTGAATTGTCGTTCAAAAGAGGCCAGCCACTGTTCTGATCTGTGACTGGAGGACGAGTTATCACACGAACCAAGAGACGGTCAATCATGGAGGCTCAGGTAAGGTGAGGTTTACCTTTTTTCTGTTTTAGATCAGGGACTTGATTTGTGTCATCTGTCAGGAGATTTGTTTTGTACAAGTCAGGGACAGGAAGATTGCAGTCTTGTCATAGATCAGGGAAACAGAATAGGTAAGGCAGTTATTCAAGATAAACTGTGAAAAAGAGAAAAATCGTGGTACCACGTAAAATAAGAAGGGTTACGTAACAGCTCAAAGGTTAAAAATAAAATAGGAAATAAGTGCACAAAAAGATCCCAAGATCCACCATTAACTGAAGATGCAAAATATATGCAATTACAACGTGCCGACAATGTTAGGTACTATACAAAATGGGTTAAAAAATATGAATTTGATGGCAAATTAGAAAAATCCTCGCTTATTAAACTTGTCAAACAGCTTAAAACTGACGCAAGAGGTCAGGTAAAAAAGCAACGTCAATTAGGCATTCCTCAGGCACACAGGTGGATTGAGGAAGTGAACCATAGGGAACAAAAGAGTAATAATTCAAAAGCAATGTTTCTAGATAAAGAGGACAATAACTTGGTAATGGCATCAGCCCCTCTGCCTCCTCCGCTTCCCTTACCAGAATATGAAGCGGGTGGACAAGTTGGTCCACCTCCGCTATATCCGGCTGTCCCCACAAAACCAAAACCATTTGTCAGAGATCCCATTGAGACTAGGTCTCGAGCACATAACTTAAGAGGGGAAATTGAATATCAAATAAATGAAAATTCACGAGCTATGAGTGAAGAAGAAATGTGTCCACTCATAGAAGTACCAAATCCTCAGGCAGGACAGGAAAGGCAGGACCCAACTCTCCTAGTATAGAGACAGTGGACACCGGAAGATATCCGGAAAGCCACAGAGGGAATTCCCCATCCAAAAGTTAATTTTAGAAAATTCTTAGAAGACTTACAGGGCATGAGGTTAAGTTATCATTTAAATGGGGAAGAAGTAGAAAAAGTAGTCAGACAAATCGTAGGTCCAGATTGGCACATGATCAGTGGCAACTAGAATCCCTGTGACGCAGAACACAAGCCACTCCCACATAGCAACGCAGAGCTGGATAACAGAGTGAAAGGTCTGACAGACTGAATCTCTGAGAAATGGAAGCCTAGGGCAGACTGGACTTGCATTAATCAATGCATCCAACAGGAAAATTAAACTATTGATAGATATTATGCTAGATTACTAGAATGTTTTAATAACCATTGTGGAATGCAGGTACCCGAAGACCAAACACATGATTCCCCATATGAGCAGCAGCTAAAGAATGCATTTTTGAAAGGCAGCATTGCACCCATTAGCAGCTTTATTACAAAGCACATGGTAGATCACCGTACAAGTAGATTACAGTCATTACTTGAATATGCAAGACATATTCATAAAAAGGCATTTTAATAACAAAAAGAAAAAGAAAACCCAAGTATTTGCTGTAGAAGACGGAGCAGAAGTTTTTGTAGTACAATCGGGAAAAAAGGGCAAGAAAAATGCCCAGGGAAACAAACAATCTGATAAATGATCAGAAGAGTTTGAAGAAAGAAAGAAAAGGGGTGAATGTTTTAAATGCGAAAAAAAGGGACATTTAGCAAGGGATTGCAAGCAAAACAAGAAAGTAGCCATGGAAGATAAGGAGGGTGAGGACTGACTATATGATAGTCAAGAATCACTAGAAGGGAATAACCAAGAAAAGACAAATGCAAATGTGATAGAAAGAGTAGAGGATGTGAAAGAAGAAATAGAGGAAGTGCAGGAAATCACAGATAGTGAAGAAAGTGAAATTTTGGACAGCATTATTGAGCCTAGAGCTCTATTTAGCAGACACGAAACCGGAAGTTACACTCCTGGTAGAGGGGAGGGAAGTTAAATTTCTGTGTGACTCAGGGGCATCGCGAACCCTGATACATCCTTCCAAACTACCAGAAAATTCAGAATCACTTGAATACATATTAGTGAAAGCAGCTAATGGACAGCTGTATCGAGAGCCACTCTCCCATAACATAGCAATAACTGACCCTGTTTCAGGGATGGCCCAGAAAAGCAAAATTGTTGTTTCTGCAAAATGTCCAGTAAACTTTTTGGGCAGAGACCTTATGGAGATATTTGGCATAGCAGTAGTTTTGACTATGCAGGGTATGGAAGCACAGTGACAAATGGATACTTTTGTAGTGCGACCGGAGGGTGAAACATTTTATTGGTACAGCCAGGACTTGGTCACGACTGGTCCAGGGGCAGTAACCGAAGAACTGATGAACGTAGCCATCAGTAAGTCCCCCTCCCTTGACACTGATAAACAGCATTTGTTGCACTGTACTCTATATTACTGTAGCACACCAGGACCTGATAAGGAATAAGAGCAAGAACTGTTTAGAAACCATGCCAACAGATTAGTATTATGTAATCTGTACTGGGACACAGAAGGGAACAGTGTAGTTAGCTGTTCATTGCCCAAGGAATTCTTTGTGCTTTATAAATCTAATCGATTACCACATGTTAGTTTGACTAAAGACAAGGATGTGAAATGGGCAGACTTAGGAGAAAAAGTCACAAAGTGGGAAAAACAGACTGAGTTAGAACTGTCAGAACAGGGAGTACAAAAGCAGAAGTTAAGTTGGATAACAGAGACACACCCAGCTGAACACTTGCAGGCAAGTGAGGACAGCTGAGTAGCACTCTTACTAGAAGAGGAAGAAAAAGCCTTACAAGGCATACCAGAAACTCTCTGGTCAACAGGAAAATCAGATGTAGGACTTATTCATACAGCAGGACCAGTTACTATCATGCCAAAATCAGCATTTAGACCACAGAAGAGACAATATCCCTTAAGAAAGGATGCAGAAGTAGGAATCAAACCTATAATAGCAGCTTTACTTAAGGAAGGAGTACTGATAGAATCTCCCAATTCACCATGTAACACACCCTTATTTCATGTCAGAAAAGCAAATGGAGAATGGCGTATGGTCCAAGATTTACAAGCTGTAAATGACGTAGTAATACCAAGAGCACCTATGGTGCCAGATCCACACACCTTGTTGAATGATTTAAAGCCTCAACAGAAGTATTTTTCTGTGGTAGATATTAGCAATGCGTTCTTTTCAATACCGATACACCCTGACAGCCAACATTGGTTTGCATTTACATTTCAGGGGAAAAGGTACACATATACAAGACTACCACAGGGGTATTGTGAAAGCCCAACAATATTCGCACAAAAAATGGCAAGTAACTTGGCAGGATTTATCCCACCGAGAGGCAGCCAGATTAATATTCGCACAAGAAATGGCAAGTAACTTGGCGGGATTTATCCCACCGAGAGGCAGCCAGATTTTACTTTATGTCGATGATATCCTGCTGGCAGCCCCCACCCAGCAAGAATGCAGAGAAGATACTATAGCATTACTACAATTTTTAGCCACTCAAGGACATAAAGTAAACAAAAACAAGTTGCAGCTTTGGAAAAAGCAGGTTAAATACCTGGGATATGTGATATCCAAAGAAGGCAGTATATTAGATGAAGAAAGGAAAATAGCAATTTTACAAGCACCCAAACCAACTACCAAGAAGGAAATGATGTCCTTCCTGGGTACAACTAATTTCTGTCAGAGTTGGATTCCGAACTATGCTTTGGAATCTGCTCCATTGACTGACTTAATATACAAGAAGCCTATGGCAGCACAAGATTTATTACAATGGACACCAGAAGCAGAGTCAGCTTTCTGTAAATTAAAGCAATTGATAGCGTCCTCATTAGTTTTAGGATTACCAAACTATCATAAACGTTTTTTCCAAACCGTAGATTGTAAGCAAGGTTATATGACATCAGTGTTAACACAGCAACATGGGGACAAACAACGCCCCATAGCTTACTATTCATCACAGCTGGACCCAGTGGCGCGATCCCTGCTCCACTGTGTACAAACAGTAGTCGCAGCTGCAATGGCAGTGCAGGCTTCAGCCTCAGTAGTGTTGTTCCACCCTCTCACATTGAGAGTGCCTCATGCAGTCACGATTATTTTACTGCAAGAAAAAGTAGCATATCTTTCTCCTGCTAGACATCTTTCCTGTATGACTATACTGTTGAGCCAACCTCATATGACAATTGAACGGTGTACAAATTTGAATCCGTCTACCTTGCTCCCAACCCCTGCGGATGGCACACCACACAGCTACCTGCAGGAGATTGAGCAAAAGACACTATCTAGAAAAGATCTTACGGATGTTCCCTTGGATGATGGTGAGGTGACATATTACGTAGACGGCTCATGCAAAAGGGGTCCCACAGGACAGAATCTAGTAGGATATGCAGTAGTTTCTGATACTGAAATTTTAGAAGTGAAATCTTTACCACACAATTTATCTGCACAAGCAGCAGAATTGATTGCCTTGACATGGGCATGTACCTTAGCAAAGGGTAAATGTGTAAATATTTTTACTGATAGCCAGTACGCTTTTTCTTCTGTACATATTTTTGCGCAACAGTGGAAGAATAGAGGAATGATAACATCTACTGGCAAACCGATTAATCATGCACAATTTATTTTGGATTTGTTAGAATCTATTCAGTTACCTCAGAAAGTAGCTATTTGTAAATGCGTAGCTCATACCAAGCAACAGGATAGGATTTCAAAAGGTAATGCGAGAGCTGATACAGCTGCAAAGCAGGCAGCTTCAGCTTCAGAAGTTTTTCTTTTGAGTGAGGAATTACAACCCTCTGAGATTTTAGATTTAGAAATGTTGAAAACAATGCAGACACTTACTACAAATGTAGAAAAACAGAAACGGATAAAACGAGGAGCAATTCTTGAGAAAGGGCTGTACATCTCCAAAGAAGGAAAACCGATATTGCCATCTAACTTGTTTAAATATGCAGCTTTGTTGAGCCATGGGCAGTGCCAGGTCTCAACAGGGGGGATGGTACAGTTAGTGAATCGAGTGTTTACAACATATGGGTTTATAAACTACACAAAAAAGTTTTGTGCGGCATGTCACGTCTGTAATAAACATCATGCACAAGGGGCGTTGAAGCCTAAGCAAGGGAGTTTCCCTACACCACCATACCCATTCCATACCATTTATATGGATTTCATAGAATTAAACAAATGCGAAAATAAGAAGTATTGTCTTGTCATTATAGATATGTTTTCCAAATGGGTGGAAGCTTTTCCAACTAAAAATCCAGATGCAGCTACTGTTGCGAAAATTCTTGTTAAAGAAATTATTCCTAGATTTGGCATACCAGAAAAGATCTATAGTGACAATGGCACACACTTTGTAAATCAAACTATACAACAGTTGAGTCGATATTTCGGAATTTCCTTGAAAAAACATTGTGCATACCACCCACAATCTGCAGGATTAGTAGAGAGGCATAATGGAATTTTGAAAAATAAACTTAGGAAATTAATGAGTGAAATACAAAAGAACTGGGTGCACTGCCTGCCTCTGGCACTGTTGAGCATGAGAACTGTTCCAAATGCAGAAGGGTTAACTCCTTTTGAAATACTGTTTGGGAGGGCATATTATATACCTCAATGGAAACCTCTCATGCCTGCAGACCAGGAGGCTGACAGTTCACTTGCAGAATATATGAGACAACTTTTAAGTAACAAACAACTTTTGCAGTCACGTTCTGTTTCAGATAAAGAACAAGCCAGACCATCGGAAGCAGTAGTAGTCCCAGGCACGTGGGTCTGGGTGAAAGTCATCAAGAGAAAGAATTGGACAACACCGAAGTGGGAAGGGCCATACCAAGTGCTACTGTCAACACCCACTGCAGTCAAGATCACAGAGCAAGCGTCCTGGATCCATTTGACACACTGTAAACTGGTTAAGAACTTTAAACTGGACAAAACCCTTGTCACTGTTACACAACAAGAACAAAATGACCAGATATAGAGAAAACAGGAATGCAGAACAACCCCAGAAGTATTGCATGATCATCCTGTTAACCATACTGATAACAATGATCTTTTTGCTGTGGTCTTTCCTGTTTCCAGCCACACGAGCTGAACCAAAGAAACGTGATGCATTGCTCATAGACTGGCATCCAAACTTTAACACTTACCAAGCAATTAAATATGTGTATGCTGAAACTTTTAATGTTTCAAATTGCTGGATTTGCACAGCTATACCAACAGCATACGGGGGATTATTAATGACTGCTGTCCCCCTAGGGTTCAATGAGACCTGGGAAAATTTGATTTTTGATACTACAATTGTAAAATCACAAGACAAAATAGCATTGTACCTGCCTGTTACACAAAAGGGAATTGTGTGTTTTTACAAAAATGATACTGTTCAGGTAGGTTGGAGTAATTGTAATGTGACTGTTCCTTACAAATGTTATACCAAAGCTAATAATGCAGGTTATATTTGTGATGCAAACTATGACACATATCTTGAGTCCATACAGAAAACAATTGATGAAATACAATGTAATCCTGTTCTTTTTAAACAACTATCTATTATTGATAAGAAAATGTTTCATGCAGGGCAAGTATATATTAATACTAAAGTAGAGAACTGTTATTTTGTTTGTGGGAAAAAGGCATACAAATGGTTACCTGAGAACTGGTCCAGCAGTTGTTTTTTGGGTTACCTGGTTCCGGCCATACGACACACCGTAGTCTTGCCTCAGGGAAGAATTCGAAATGTCAGAGAGGTCACCAAGAAAACCGGAAATCCAATCAAAAGGCCAGAAAATCCAGTGGGACGAATTGAAGCAGGCTGGAGGAACCATAATTCCATGAAAAACAAAGATAAACTGACACACATGTACTTGAGTGACACTGTTATATTGTGGGCAGGTATAGCCCCTGCATATGGCACAGTGAAATCGATTTGGGAGCTGAGAAAACTGTTCAAACTTCTCAAAGTAATGAGTAATGCAACTTTTTCTGCTCTCAAATTAGTAACTGATGAACTGAACGCTATGAGAACTGTGGTGCTTCAAAACCGCATGGCTCTCGACTTCACCCTGGCGGCGAAAGGTGGTACGTGCACTTTAATAAACGAGGAGTGCTGTTCGCATATTCCTGACAACTAGCATGAGATAAACGACCATCTTGAAGTGATTCAGCAAGTGTCAGCCATGACCAAACCAGGCCCAAACCCACTGACAGACTTTTTCCAGAATTTGTTTGGGGGGTGGGGTAGCATCCTAATGAACATCCTGACTGCCATTTGTGTGGGATTACTCCTATTAGGAGTGTGTGTTTGTTGTGGTATTCCCTGCATGAAAAGATTAATCAAAGATTTTATAGACATGTCAGTTTCTGAGACTTTGTATCAAAGTACTGAAATTGAAGAATTGTTGAAAAGTGAAACACTTTCATAAGTTTAAACCAAATGACTCTCAACTGCTAATCTTGAACAGAAGAGGTTAGGAGAAGAAGCAAACTGTTTATGCTTTTGAAAATAGAATAAAAAGTATTAATAGGGGGGAAATGTCAGAAAAATATGTATTAATGTATGTGTTTAGTGCTTATTAGAAGCTAAAAGGGTTAACACATTTCATTCTATTTTATGTACAGCTTAGTTTTGAACTACAAGATGCTTTTCTAAAATGACAATGTGCTTTCTGAAACTGCAAGATGCTCTCTGACCTAGTATTTGCTAGCACAAGCAAAATTCATGTTTATGCCTTTTGGAAATATATTGAGAAGCAGGTGATTATCTGCTAGGTCAGGAAATTAATGAATAGAACAATACTGTTTTCTATAATGTTATTGAACTTGAACAATTAGCTCTGTCCGTGTTATGAGAACATGCACAGCTGCAGAAGAACTAGATACAGTTAAACAAAGACTGCTTGAAGAAATGAACTATAATCTGTACTTGCTTTGTGCTTGAATTAGCCATAGTACCTTGAATGGTAACATTGCATAGTGAGAAGTTGTATCTGACCGGTAGTCATCAAGGCCACGTTGTTTTTCTTAGGAAGTTTTTTCATAAACTTGATGTGCCAGCAGAAAATCATGGACAAACAGCTGCTATGAAATAATACTGAAAGAACTTGTGATTTGTTACATCAGCTTAGTAAGCAATGTCTTGTAAAAAATGTATAAGAATGGCTTAACTTCCTGATTTAAGTTATTCTGTATTAGCATGTTTTTGTCTCCTTGCTGCAAGTTTAAAGTGCCTTAACCTGAACCTGCCGTGTATTGATATTTTTGAAGTTGTTTTTTCCTTTGACACTTGGTATACACAGATTTTTATAAATCATTTAGTGAGCATGAAGCATCATCCTTCTTGTTTTGATATCCAATCTATCCAACACTTTTTGGGGCCAGTCAATCACTCCAAAACTATAAGTTAGGACAGGAAGAGCAAATTGATTTATAGCTTGGGTCTTGTTCCTATGTGTCAATGCTGTTTTCAGGATTAATTTGTCTTCTAAAGTACTCCTTACTAAGCCTTATTCACATTTGTTCATATTTTATTGCTGATCCTTCATCAATTCCCAAGTATTTATACACCCCCTCTTGCTCAAGTTCTTTTATATCACATTCTTGTCCCAAACTGATGTTTTCCTGGTGCTGCAATTTTCCTTTTTAAATGTTGCTTTTGCACATTTATGAAGACCAAATGACGTCCCGATATCATCTGAAAAAGTTTTGACAACTGCAGCTGTGCTTTCAGTTCATCTGATGAGCTATACAATTTTAAATCATCAACAAAGAGAAGATGAGAAGTCATTAGACTTTGTTGTTTTCTAGAAGCCAAATTGTAGCCATGCCCTAGGTTGTTAAGTAAGCAGCTTAATGTGTTAATGGCAAGGCAGAATAACAAGGGTGACAGAGAGTCACCCTGGAATATCCCCCTTTGAATTTTTATCCCTGGGATAATAATCTGTCCTTTATCATGGCTTAATTGCAAAGTGATCTGCCACTGTTTCACGGTTACTGTAATGTAATCAATCAGTGTAGGGTGTATCTTATACATTTTTAAGCACTCTTTTATCCATGAATGTGGGATACTATCAAGTGCTTTTTTGTAGTCAATCCATTCCATGCTTAGGTTCTTCTCCTTCTTACAATTCTCCACTATAACTTTGTTTAACAACAAATGGTCCTTTGTTCCATATGACTTTCTTTTATTGCCCTTTCGTTCTACTGCCATAATTGAGTTTTCTTCTAAATGAGTATAAACTCTGTCAGCATCAGTTCCCTGTATGGTTTGTATGTTGTCGGAAGACAAATTATTGGACTATAATTTTTAGGGTAGCTTGCAGGATCACTCTTAAGTAAGAGCATTGTTTTTCCTGTTGTTAACCAGTGTGGTGTGTGTTTGGGGTGCATATATAAATAGTTCTTACTCATGGCTAAATCATCGTGCAAAGAAGTTAATACTTTAAGCCAAAAGTTAGGTACTGCATCTGGGCATGGAGTTTTCCAGTTAGAGGCTTTTCTCAACTTTATTTCAATCTTTCTAGTTGTTATTTCATCCCATTTCATATCCTGTACCTTTAAACTTCTTATTCTCTCTTTTACTTCTTCTATCCGTTTATCATCTTTGTTATGTTCCACAGGCTCTTCATAGATACTTCTCCAAAATGTATCTACTTCCTCTTTTTTGGCGGTCTATCTATTCCTTTTACCTTATTTCCCAGTTCTCTATAAAACTTTTTTGGGTCATCAATAATTTGTTTATTTTGTGTTTTTCCCTTATATTTATCTTTGTATCTTCTAAGTCTTTCTGCCTGTTTTGTCATTTTTAGTTTGTTATCTCCAGTAGTGCATAATAGATCCTGGTCTGTTCTAATACCACGCATTGCTTTTATCACATCTATCTTTCTTAATATTTTCATTGATCTGTTCCCTCTTCTATAATCGTCTAACGATACTTCTTGTCTTAGCTGCTTTATAGTTTTCTCTCTTCGATATTTCCATGATGGTATTCGCTGTTGCCCCCTCTTTTCCCTTGCTACCCTATGTTCCTGTGGTAGAACTTTATCAGTTATTAATTTAGCAGCACAGTAGCATATTCTGTTTACTTCTGTTATATCGCATGGGTCTCTATGGACAGTGGTAATTACTGTGTTCATTTGTTTTATCAAGCTTCTGACTTTTGGGGTTTTATTAACCTTCTGCAGTCTATTTCTCTCATTGATCTTGAAATATCTGTATTTGTCTATTAAACCAAGCAACTCTTCTCTTAACTCCCTTTCTTCCATACTGAGGGTACGTACATCCCTTGTTTTCCATTTCCTGTGGGCATTCTGTAGAAAGTTCTATAGCATCTTCCTGTGGCACATTCTCTTCAATTTCATCCTGTGTCTTCTGTTGTTCTGTCATATGGGAACTCACTGGCCTATCACTCCTCAACATTGACTGCATCAGAGTTTCCACAGTTTCCTTTTTCTTTCCTTGCTGTTTATACTGGTTTCTTGTGGATTGCTCCAAAATATATTGATATGGCACCTGACCAGTTACTTCCTGTTCCACTGGTTTGCCCTTAATTTGGATATCCATTGCTCTATCCTGTTGTGGTGCTTTATACATTTGATTTTCTACACTGAATGCTTCTCTTTGCAGCTGTTCCATTACTTCAATTTCTATTTCTTTGACTTCTCCATTACTCATCTCTTTTTCTACTTTTCCTCTTAGTCTTCTTATTTTTTGTATTATAAAGTTTTCCATATCCAGATTCCTTTGCCTATATTTTTCTTCAAATATCTTTGGTGCTGCTCTTTTTGTATTAATTCATTTTGCTTTCTCCTTTGCATAAATATGACACCATATTCATTCTCTTTTCCTTTCCCCTGTCCATATTTCTTTTTCACAGTCTCCTGGTCTTCTTGCTTTTCCTTATTCTGGGGACATACTCCAGCATACTGTGATGTAGTCTGTCTTAGACCTTTTACATTAAATCCTTCACTTTGCAGGCACTCCATAACTTAAGCTTCTATTTCTTTAACCTTTACTTTACTAATCGTCTTTTCTACATTATGTTTTTGTGTTATTAATCTTTTTATTGTGAAATTTTCCATATCTGGATGCCTTTGCCTGTATTTCTCTTCGAATACTTTTGAGACTGCCTTCTCTATATTAGTTAACTTAGCTTTCTCCTTTGCATAAATATTGCACCATATCAAATCTCTCTTGGGCTTTTTGCATAATAATAACAATACATAATTTCTTTCTTATCCTCAATAGTCCACCATATCATCTTTATGGCTCTTTTTTGGCCAATCAATTTTTGTCCTTTTTGTAGGGCAGCCATGGTGGTGCAGTGGTTAGCGTTGCCGCCTCACAGCAAGAGGTTCTCCGGTTCAATTCTCGGCTGGGGTGCCTTCTGTGTGGAGTCTGCATGTCCTTCCTGTGGTCGCGTGGGTTTTCTCCGGGTGCTCCGGTTTCCTCCCACATCACAAAGACATGCAGTAGGTGGATTGGACACTCCAAATTGGCCCTAGGTGTGAGTGTGTGCATGTGTGTGCCTTCTGTGGAAGGTTGGGCACTCGGCTGGTAACTTGACACTGTAAAACTCCACTGCCAATCATGAGCGGACAGATGATCCACTGTGGTGACCCCTAACCGGGAAAAAGCCGAAAAAAGAAGAATTTTTGTCCTTTTTGTGGACTGTTGCTTCCTTCTACAACAGGGGGGTCATCCTCCTCCTGAGCCAGGCAGGCCCCATTGTAGGAATATTTCCGCATTTTGAGGATTCTACACTGTTATTTTTTCCAGTCCTGGCACCAGTGCGCCTACCAGGATTGGGCACTTTTTTATTCTGGGTCTTGTGCACCCAGTTATCTTTTTTTCATTTTTGATTTACTTCTGTCCATGATATATGCTATATAAATACAGTCTATATATCAGTATCACCTTGGTGAGATTTTGTGAAAAACAGGGTCCACCTCGCAACGGTACTCAAAAAGACTTGAGGATGAATTTAATTTCAGCACTACTATGCTCATTTGCTTGCTGACTTTTCATTTCTCCATCAGGACCCTTTGATCTTTGTGGCTGCTGCTATGACTATGGAATCCATGGGGGACCCTTACTTCAATGAAGTCTGTCTTTCTCTGCCCCCAGAATCCTGTTAGATTTCTTTGTTGCAGGCTCTGCTGTACCAAGTTCTTTCCAGTCTCACTGAACCATCTGACCAATGAGGGCAGTAGGGGGAGGGACCACCCAGGATGTAGAACAGCCAGCTCCAAAAGCCTCCATTAACATGGATTCCTAGTTTCATAGTTTCATAGTTTCATAGTATAGTACTAGGCTATCTGCCTTGGGGCATTTGTAAGCCTAGCCATAGTGATGTGGCTTTTGCCACCCCATGAAATGGTACAAAAATGTACAGAATAAATCTAGAATACTGTGCCTCTGTCTAGTAGTGACACAATGAAGGTCCCCTTATATAATAGAATTAGTTTACTGTGCCCCTGTCTAGCAGTGACACAGATGTGACCCCTGGGGTAAACTTATGATCTCCCATCCACTCATCAAGATTTCTCTTGAAGAGAGTCAGTGAGGGGCTCTGACTAATATGAACTGGGATCCTGTTCCAAAGCATGGGAAGCCTCTGGGTTATGAATCTATCCCTCCAGCATGTCCTATTCATACTTGTGCCGAGGTTTAAGTCTTTAGCTCTCGTGGTCCTGATGGATTTGGATTTTTTGAGGTGGAACATGTCCATCAGATCCTGATTGGACATGGCCTTGTACGTCAGGCAGAGATCACCTCTGAGCAGGCGGTATGCTACTGATTAGAGCTGAAGTTTCTTTAGTCTGGCAGAATAAGACATATGTTGGAGACCCTTGATCCTTTTGGTGAGGTACTTTTGTGGTCTCTCCAGCTGTTGCAAATGCCGGGTCAGGTACATACCAAATGGGGCATTGTACTCAATCATGGGTCTGATGAGGGAGGAATATAGGGGTACAATGACATCCTTGGATCTGGATGTGAATCCCTTCATGATGAGGTGTGCAAGGTAGAATGTTTTTCTAACCACTTTGGCAACGTGGGTGTCAAATGAGAGGTCGCTGTCTACTTGGGTCCCTAGGTCTCTGATTACTTTTTCCATACTCAGTGGGTTGCTGTCTATGTGATAATTTGTGGGTACTTTGTTTTTCCAAAGGGATGACTATACATTTTTGGCATTTAGTTTAAGGCCGTGACTACGGCACCAGTTGTCCGTTTCAGTGAGGCCTTTTTGTAGGATGTGTGTGTCTGCTGGTGTATCGACTATGGTGCCTAGTTTGCAGTCATCTGCAAACTTTGTCAGCCACAGCCCTCCCATGTTTGCTTTAACATCTGAGAAATAAATGCTGAACAAGAGGGGTCCCAGGACAGATCCCTGTGGGACACCACTTGTGACTGGCTTTGAGTCAGACATTGCTCCAGCGATTTTAACTTTATGGGTTCTGTCCTTTAGCCAGTTTGCAACCCATCTAGTGACATAAGGGTTTACTTTTAAGCTGTTTAGCTTATCTATGATGCCTGAGTGGGGTATTGTGTCGAAGGCCTTAGCCAAGTCCAGGTATGCTGTATGGACTGCTTTGCCCTCATCAATGGCTCTAGTGACTGTTTTGAAAAAGTCAACCAAGTTTAAAAGGCAGGATCTGCCCTTTACAAAGCCGAACTGGGTAGGGTCAAGTGTCTGTAGGTCCCCTATGTCTCTGTTTATGAGTTCCATAATGATTCTTTCCATAGCTTTGCAGACCAGGCTAGTTAAGCTTATGGGGCGGTAGTTTTCAGGGTCTGTAGAGGCACCCCCCTTGTGGAGTGGGACCACTGTTGCTGTACGCCAGTGTTCAGGTACATATCCCGAAGTAAGGCTAAGGTTAAATAGCATTATTATGTGTGGGTTTAGCTCCTCTTGGAGTTCACGTAACACGCACCCCGGGATACTGTCAGGTCCCATTGATGCTGTGTTTTTTGCTTTGTTTAGGGTGGTTCTCACTTCGACATCTGAGATGACGGGGAGATTACATTCAGCTGGGATAAGTATTTCTTCTTTTGGGGGTGAAGGAGGGGAGAAATTTGCACTGAACCTGTCAGCCAGAATGTTAGCAATATCTGTGGGTTCAGTGTATTTGTTGTTGTTGTGAACCAACTCTGAGCATATCTGAGGGTTTCCGCCCAGGTTTCTAACATAGCTGAAGAAGGCTTTGTGGTTATCTTTAGTGTCCTTAGCAATTTTTCTCTCAAAGTTTGCCTTGGATGTTTTTATGAGAGAACGTAGTTTTCTGCTATTGTTGATCAGAGATGTCTTCCCTTCATGGGATTTCGCTCTGACGTGCAGTAGCTTCCTTCTTTTGTTATACAATTTGTTTATGGCTGAGGTCCACCAGACAGGATGCTTACATTTGGTGGAGAGGGACTTGGATTTGTTTGGGATTGCATGATCCATGCATTCTTGGAGATGTCCATAGAAAGCATTTGTGAAGGATTCGGTATTGTGGGATGTGGTATCCACTGGCACAGTGGGCTTAAAGGATACCATCTCAGTCTTGAGAAGAGTGAAGTCTGCTTTTGAGAAGTTTTTCACTGTGGTCTTTTGTGCTGGGGTGGAGGTGGGATATGTATATCCAGGGTGATTAGTTTGTGGTCAGATCTCACTAGTGAGGGGTATACTTCAGTGTGGAGCATTTTGTCCCCATGTTTGTGATTATCAGGTCTAGTATATTATCTCCCTAGTGGGAGAGGTGACTAGTTGTTCCAGTGCATTTGAATTTATGAATTCCAGGAACCTTTGGGCTAGGGTATTAGGGCTAGAATAATGTACCCAATCTATGTTTGGGTAGTTGAAGTCTCCCAGTATGATGGTATTTTGTGATACATTCATATCCTCCAATGTCTTCAGGAAGGCTGAGTGGGGTTCTTGAGACTGGGAGGGTGGTCTGTAACATGCTACCAGTTGTATAGCAGTTTTGCCTATGGTTAGTTGCACCTGTATGGTCTCTGATGCTTCATGTGTTGCTACTAACCTGGAGGTGTGGGTGTACTTTATGAATATGGACACTCCCCTCCTTTGTGGTTCGGCCCGGTTTTGGGGCCGAAAAGCATGATACGAGGTATAGCCTGGTAGCGCTGGGGTGCTCTCAGGAGCCTTGAACCAGGTTTTGGTTACTGCACAGACGTCAATGTTCTCCATGCTGAGGAGTGCATCAAGTGCCTGCATCTTGAGATTTAGACTTCTGGCGTTGAGCAGCATTACCCTTAGTTTTTTTCCATTTTTGTTTTCTAAGGAGGTGGGTTTGTCTTTTGAGCCTTGCCTAAAAAGGCACTATGGGGGTGGCAAAAGCCTTAGCCAATATCCGGAAGCCCAGTGGTGACAGGTGTAAGCCATCCCTTGCGAAGCAGCGTGGCTTATCCAACATATCATCCCAGGCAGACAGACATTGGATCCCCTTAGAATGACACCAGTACTTGAGCCAATTATTAAAGCTGATCATCTTGTCTTTGTATTGTGGTATCATACTTGGTGAGGGCAAGATGCTGCTCAGGGTCAGGGTCATACCAGCCTGGGCTACATAATCAGAGAGCTCCTCCGTGTCTCTTTTCATGTAGTCCAGGGAGGTACGTCTCAGGTCATTCACACCAGCATGGACAATGACGGAGTCATATTTGTACTTGCTTTGGAGTGACCTGAGTGCATGTGTTATGTGGCGGATCCTAGCTCCCAATAGACAGCTCACAGTCACCTTCTCCTTGTTCAGCCTGGTCAGTGGGACATCAGTGTGTCTGACTATGGAGTCACCTATTACTAGTGTATCAGGCAAGGTGTTTGGCCTTAAGGGCTGCGATTGGTCGACACACTGATTTATTGAAGTATGTGTTGCATGTGTTTTGTTTTGAGGTGGTGGATTTTTGGATGTCCGCTTTGGGAGCCTCTGTTGTTTTGGTAAGTTTTTTATTAGAGCCTCCGAGTATGTCTTTATGTTTTTATGTGTTTGGTTTGCAGTTGTGGTAGGTCTATGTGGGACTGGGATTGTTGTGTGTGGTTGCCATCTCCTCCTGTCTGGTCATGCCAGCCCTGAGTTGAGAGAGTTCATCCTCCAGTTTGGCTACATACTTGTATCTCTCACATGTATTTGTGTTTGTTGGGAGGAGGAGAGGGTTGTCTGTGTACATGAGACAATTGTAGCATTGTCTCAAGATACCCAGATTGACCAGCTGAACTGGAGACGACGCCAGTAATCTACCCCTCGACATTCTAGAACAGTATAAGGGAGTGATATACCTTTAAGGGAAGTGGATATTCACAGGGGTGGTAAGTAGATGTAGTGCTTTACTTAGTACGAGAGTGCTTACTTAGTAGAGAAGTATTGAGAACAAGTGCTAGGCTTATAATACAGTGAGTAGTCTGGTTATACTAAGAGTAGAGCTTCCTTAAGGGAAAATTTGAAGAGCAGACTTGGCGGAGCCAGAAAAGTTTAACCTTGTTTAACTGCGCTATGCGACAGCATAAAAGCCATGCAAATGCGGATTTTAAACAGTGAACTACAAAAGAGCTACAAATGGTCCAAAACAACCAATTACTACAGCTTCTTGTGCTGAGGTCACTTCCCCCAAGGACAGGTAGGCTGCTCAAGGCTCCCCACTCCCACTGGTGAGCAAAGAAACTTCCTTCTATCCAAGTAAGGTAATGGACAACACAGGAACTACACCACAGCCCAGAATACAGCAATGCCTGTAAACTGGTCTAAACTATTCGAGGAAGGTGGGAAAACAAGGATTATTTTTTTGTTTTTTTGTTTTTTTTTGGTAGAAACACACAGAAAATGCAGAAACAGTAATAAATTAGTTAAACAGGCTAGCACACTTTAGTGGGCAGCCTCCACAGTTAAATTAAACAAACAAACAAACAAGCAAACTTTCGATAAAATTCGACTAATTTTAAAATAATGCAGCAATCAGTTAAAAAACAGTTCAGGCTAGTTCATGGTAAGCTACAGAAGCTATTCCAAGTGAAAAGAAAGCAAAGATACTTAAATCAAGAAGGTAGTCGCTTTTCTGAGTTCCCTGCTGCTAGGATTCTTCTGGGGAAGGTGTATCTGTGGTCCATCCTCCTTTCTGTTTGACCAGTTCTGGGATTTCTCTAAAGGAGATGTTTCCAAAGGGTGATCTAGTGGAGCTTTCCCCTTCCTCCAAATCCATGTCTTCTGTGACTGCTTACAGCAATGAATCCAAGTGCTGCCATTTACATGTCTGTTTTATATGTACCTGTCATTAGGGAATATCTGGCAATGGGTCTAAATCAGACTCAGAACTCAAAGAGAGTGCTCCCCTAAGACTTTTGGAAGCCGAATGTTCCTGTAAATGAGAAGGAGTGGATTCCGGAGTAGAATACATTTGAGGTCAGGTCAGATCTCTTGAACGTGACAGGACTTGTTGGAAAGCCTTGTTGACAGGAACCAAGGAAGACTCTCTAAAAGCTAGTACAGAAAGAGACTCTAAAGCCCCAACCCTCCCCAGCTCCTAGGCCAACTTCAGAGCCAATGCTCCGAGAGGAAAGGGAGATGCCAACAATTTCAGAATTGATCAGTCTCCTTGGACATTGGCTCTGAAGCTTTGGCTCTAACTCTTGTCTCAATCCAAGAGGTTCAGAGCTAAAAGAGACTGGGTCATATTTGCAGCTGAAGTGGAAGACACTGTTATTTTTGACATATGAAAAGGTTGATAGTAATGTTCCCAGCTTTATCACAGGGGATGGAGGTAGGAGGATCCCCAACTGTATCTGTGTCTGGAGGAATTTCAGCATAATTCTGTCAATGTCAGCTAAGATACAGGAGGAAATAATAAAGTAATTTTCAAGAAGTTAAGTAATTTCAAAATAATTTTAAGTAATAAAGTGAAAAGCACTTAAACACTTAACCAAAAAGTGAGCTCAGAGCCTCTGAGACCGTCTGGATTAAGTGGCAAATGAGATCTGAGGTAATTTGACAGTGGTAAGGGTATTATTCTCAAAGGTTGAATCAGGTGAAAATGGACAACATCGGAACAAATTATACAAATTCCCTTCAAGTGGAACTGTCATGTGTTCATATATGGTACACTGATAAAGGACGCAAAGTAGATATTAAGACATGCAGTATCATTCCCTTTAGAAAACAAACAAATTTCTACCACCTACTACATCAATGACACTCCTTTCTCTAATGAGTGCATCTAGTGACCTGGGCAGCTGGATAGATAAATCCCTCTCCTTTCATCACCATGTAGCGAACATTAGTCAAGAAGTCCTTCTATACCTCCCAATTAACTACAAAGGGCATCTATTCCAAAGTCAAGGACGCTATTGTTGCCTTGTATTCTGCCTTGGTTAGACCCATTATAGAATATATAATGCACCCTTTGGCATGTCTCTCACTAAACATATCCAAAATCTTGAGAGACAGCAGAGGTTCCCAATAAAAACAATATTGGGACTCAAAAGTCTTAGCTATTAGGAAAGGCTGGAGTACTGCTCCCTGTACTTTGTGTAGTATAGATTCTTGAAGGAAATGCCTTGATTCCTATGTCCTTAGGGATAGCATTATCTGAGACCTCCTTTTTCTCGATATGGCAAACCTATATTATTTATTTATTTTCAGTTTGATGACCGAGGAAGTCCATTTGGCCAAGAAGAGCCCATTTTCAGTGGAGGCCTAGGGAGAAAAGCTCCAATGAACAATTACAAACATACACAAAGTAGTATAATCATCTAAATCAGGCTGAGAATACAGTATAATACATATGAGGTATAATACAATCATGCAAAGAAATACAAATAATAGGATATTGTTGGAAATTTTGAATGTACAAAGTTAGAAAAAAGCACCAAAAGGTAAACTGTTGAAACAAAAAACACTGTAGCAGGCTCCAAACCTTTTGTATAGTCCAGGATATATGAAATAACTGTTGAAATATCACATCACAAACAATTCCACAAGAAGTTCAGGCTCCAAACCTTTTTAATAGTCCAGGATATATGAAAAAACTGCTAAAATGCCACAGCACTAACAATTCCACAAGAAGTTAAACACTTTCACTTAGGTTTATCCCAAGCTTCATCAGAACATGAAATAAAATCAATCAGCCACTTTTAAACAAATTCAAAAATTGTCAGCCAATAGTAACATCTCATGCATAATCAATTAAATAAATTCATTCCCCTGCATTATTTAAAGCCACAGTAAAATATATATTGAGTAAACCCTTGTGTTAAAACAGTAGCAACCAAAATAAATACACATATTCTAGATGCCATAATAAAATACATGCTGTCATGAATCCTTGTTTTAAAACAATAACAAACAAAATTAATGCATATACTCTTTCCTTTTCTAAAGTTTAGCTGCCCTTAATTTAAGGACACTGTTAATACTGACATGATCATTCAGTCCTGTTTTTTTAGATGAATCCAGCCTAAGTTGCCAGTATAGTTCTTTGTATTCTAAAAGGACTTCCCACAGTCCACCCCTTATATGTGGTTTCACTTGTTCAAGTACAGAGAACTTAAAAATACAATTCTTACAGTCTTTCTTGTGTCTAAATAAGGCATTTGTATCTTTTTCTGGGAGATCTCATGCAAGTGTTCATATATTCTTCTTTTCAATGGTCTCTCTGTCTTGCCTATATAAAAGCTAAGGCATGTCTGATGGATGCTGATGTTCACAACCCCTTTGCTGTTGCAATTAAAATGCTCCTTAAATTTAATTTTAAACTTTCTGGATGGGATACTAATACTTTCCTGCTCTAGAATGTTACTACATTGTTGACAAAAAACACACTTATATGTTTCCCCTTTCTTGTGGGGGTCTAACTGTACTTTTATCACTACCATGGTTTTCCAGCATTTCCTTTAAATTGATATCTCTCTTTTTAATAAATGTCGGTACTGATGGAATAATTTTGCTGGTTTAGCTATTTATAACCAAAAGTTTTCAGTACTTCCTAATGATGTTCTCAATTTCACTGGAATAAAATGTGTGTGTGTGTGTGTGTGTGTGTGTGTGTGTGTGTGTGTGTGTGTGTGTGTGTGTGTGTGTGTGTGTGTGTGTGTGTGTATAAATGCCATTTCATAATTCAGCCTTTTATTTTCCATATCATGTTTACTTTGTGGCAAAGTTTTCCCCAAAATTGGGTCATATTTTCCTTTCCTTCCTTGGTTCACGTCTTTCATATTTTGATTAATCAAATTCTCGGGATATCCTCTCTCTGAGAAGAACCCCTTCATCACCTTCAGTTCCTCTAAGAAAATCCAATCCTCACTGCACATCCTTGACACCCTAATTAATTGCCACTTAATAATGCCCTTCTTTTGATTATAGGGATGCTCACTCTCAAAATGTAAATAGGAGTTTGAGTGCGTGGGTTTTTGGAAAATCTTGGAATGGAATTTCTTCTCTTCCCTAACCACATATATGGTCATATCTAAATAATTAATGAATTCTTGTGAAGTGTGACAAGTAAATTTCAAAAAGGAAGTTGTAGTCCCAATGTATTCCAAAAATTGATTTAACTGTGTTTCCGTCCCCTTCCAGAAAAGACAAATATCATCTAAAAAACTGGTGTATAAGGAAATAGAATTATTCCAAGGGGTTTCAAAAATGAACTTCCTCTCCCAATAATATAAAACCAGGTTTGCATACAGGGGGGCACATGGGGCCCCCATAGCAACACCTTTCTCTTGTTTATAATATTCCCCTGCAAAACACATGAAATTATTTTTCAATATCAATTCCATAAATTCAGTTAACAAGTTCCTCTGTTCATTAGTCAAATAACTTATTTCAAAAGGTCCTGAAACCATTCCTTCCCCTCAAAATAAGGGATGCTGGGGAATAGTTCTACCACATCAATAATCACCATGCATACTTCATCTTCATATTTATCATAGGTGACTTTACTTTAGAAATCACAGGAGTCCTTTGAAATATGTTTTAAAGATGTTACATAACTTTCCAACATTGTGTCTGCATATTTAGCCAAGGGTTCAAGTTTGAAGCCCACTCCTGCTACTATTTGTCTAAAAGGTGGCTTTTCTACATTTTTGTGTGTCTTTGGGTTTCCAAACACTACTGGGCTCTTCGGCCTAGTTACTGTAAAATAGTCTAATAAGTATTTATCTATAGTACCTTAGAACTTCCAATGAGTGACCTCCCAAACCTTCTGTAACAGAGGCACATGGGATATATGCAAATGACCCTTATGAACATCAGGTGTTTCAGCCCATAACTTTTACGTTTGAAGTCATTTTAATGGACAATTTTATGCTTGTGCTGTGCTGACGAGGTCATAACAAGGCAGTAATATGCATATCCACAGCTAGTGGGGGTTGACTTTATTGACCAGAAATTGTTCATTAAAACAACTTCAAACATAAAAGTCATGGGCAATCAGAATCGCCATATAGCTGAAACACCTGATGTTCATAAAGGTCTTTTGCATATATCCCATGTGTCTCTGTTACAGGAGGTTTGGGAGGTCACTGATTGGAAGTTCTAACTAGGCTGGAGTTTTCATTTAGTTTTTACTGATTGAAACAGTGTGAGCTTCTCACTCTGTTATAATTTGTTAGTTGGGATATTTTGCAGTCACCCTAATGATAATGGACATCAGCTGGGTATAACAGCCCTGTGTTTCCTATGCTTAGAAAACACTCTGATTGTGCTGTGCTGATGAGGTCATAACAAGGCTGAAATATACATATCCACAGCTAGTGGGGTTCGGCTTTATTGGCCTGAAGTCGTCCATTAAAACTGCTTCAAATGTAAAAGTCATGGGCACTCAGAATCACCATATACCTGAAATACCTGATGTTCATAAGGGTCATTTGCATATATCCCATGTGCCTCTGTTACAGGAGGTTTGGTAGGTCACTCATTGGTTCTAGCTTGGCTGGAGTTTATTTAGTTTTTGTCTATAGTACCCTGACAAAATGATCATTAATATAGTAGTCCACCTTAGAATAGGCTATAAAGACTTCATTTCTAGAAACAATACTGCATTTGCATTCATCATTTAAAATATCCAACATCCTAGTCTCATAATCAATGGCATCCATTAGTACCACCTCACCCCTTTGTCAGGTTTCATTACTCTGCAACCTCTATTTTTCAACATTTCAACCACTCTTCTGTCACTTTCCAAATAATTAGTCACAGCTGTTGGTCTATTGTTCAGCTTCCTTATTTCATTTTCTACCAGCTTTGCAAAAACTTTTAAAGTGGGATTTAAAGAGGGGGGGTGTAGGTAATTTTCCTAGCCAAATTATTGGTTTGTCCTGTTGCGTTCTTAAATAAACATTTTAAATTTAACTTTCTCATGAATAATTTCAATTCAATGAGAGAATTTACTGTGCTCAAGGGGATGGTGGGGACATACTGAAACCCTTTAGTGAATAACTGAAAAAAAGTTTCATCTAGAGCTAAATCTGTGTAATTAAATATATATATATATATATATATATATATATATATATATATATATATATATATATATGTGTCTATATCTGTGGTGGCAGCTCTCCACTCATATCCATCATCTCCCATGTAATAATGGTGGCTTTCTGGCAGGTATTCAAGATCATGTCAGTATCCTCTCCCCAAACCTGATGGATGTCCCTGTTGTGGCCACCAACAACATTTATATCCTCCACCAGCTCTTACCATGGGGTCTATATTATATATCTGAAGCTTCAAAATTTCGAACCTCATATGTTCGACAACACATGAGCAAAACTTGAATCTTCGAATATATAATAAAAATGTAAAAAAAAAAAAAAAAAAAACACTTACCTTAATGCTCTGAGCAGGGGGGGTAAGCCCCCATGCGCCACCACCCCCCTAGTTAAATATACCAACTCCACTTCAGTGCAGAAAAGGGAAATTTTCCCATTCTGTGCGTATGGAGCCGTTGCCTTTCACCTTCAAACTTTTCAAAGTTCGATCATGTGATGTCGACCATATGACATTTGAACTTCGAAACGTTCGATAATTTAATACGGACCCCTTACCATGCATGGTCACTGGGGGTCCATTCCCTTTCACTTGTCTGTAGTATCTGCCATCCATGCTCATAGACAGCCTGCAAGAGTACTTTTGCCTCCAGCTGGTGAAGCCCTCTGAGTGCTTTATTTCCTTTGGTGCCATGTCACAATCTGTAATTGTGGATCTAGACCTAAGGTCAGTGAACAAACATATCATGTATACAACACCTGCATTGGTGTGCACTCACCAAAAATGATGGTTATGCCACCATTAGGTGCAACCTTTACCATAATACACTACCACAGGACAGGTCCTCATAGCATCACAGTAGGGTAACATGGGAAATGGAATGTGTAGAGGCATACATCCTGTTAGCAGCCTATGCACATTTGCCCATTAAAGCATGGCTGTCATAGCCTCCATATATTTATAGCATCCCAGTATCCGTTAACTTTTGTTCTGGACCCACCTCATTTTGTCTACTATGTTCCATACATGATACACAAACTCTGAACGTATGCATTGCAACACAATTCTGTCTGAAACTGCTGCATAGGACAAGTCTTAGTGCACCTCACACAACTCCACAGCTACTGCCTATGTGGCCACTGTGACCAGCACCTGCTCCCAGGCATCCATTACTGTAACATACCATATGTTCCTCACACAGCTGTATGCAAGTGGCTAAGCCCCCCCCAAAAAATGTACCCAGTTTTAGGCAGTCCAGCCCTACAAGTGAATATGGATTGTGTCCCCTTAAAACAGTTTTCTAAAAACTGCACCAGTTGCCTTATTGCTCTGGAGATGAGGGGTGGATAAGCCATCTACAGTCAGCTGTGGATCACATTTGCTTGTATCCCAATTGAAACTGTTATACCATTCTGTAATCTGTACAGCATTGTGCTATTGTACTGCAGAGCTCCAACACAAACCTTCCAGTGCCCCCAGCCCCTGTCAACAGGTACATGTGAAGGATCCTCCTTCCCACAACAGCAAAACAGTAGAAATATTAGCCACACATTTCCTCCCATGTCAGTGTTCTGCAGAGAGAAAAGCATCTGTAAAGTGGTATTTCCTTTCTGGTATGACTTCTCCAGTATCTACTACTACTATTCACTTGCCCATTACCAACTTTTAAGTAGCAGGATGAGTATTATAATGGCTGTGGATATTTATATCATGCAATTTTGAGTCTTGTAGCATGGCAAACATGGTAATGGGATAGATTAGGGTAATGTTTCTGCAGTGAGGCATATGCCTCACCATGTGCATGCATAAATGACTGCAAAGTGCAATCAGAGTGCATTGATGGGTCATTGATCACTGGGGCATGCCAAGTATATTATCCAGCCTTGTGGCCCCTAGAGGTGCTACATTCCAAACATGGAGAGGTCTGTGGGTTATACAGGGAACATACATTTAGGCTCACTTGTCTTTCAGACTCCAAACACCACTTTGGCACACCTTTCTTTTACACAAGGCTTTATGATGTATCAGATACCACAGAGCTTCCCTGCTGCCACCAATGAATATCAATTGATACTTGCAATGTGCATTGATGCAGTTCTGTTATTATTTTCTTCTAAATTGTAACATGTGATGTGGCCATAGTTTCTGAGGGTGTGGGATGCAGAAAGGCTCCCACATAGTGCAGGAAGGAGACAAAAATCTTTCTGTACTTCCTGCATAAGGACCCACCAGGTGCACCTGCTAACCACAACCCTCCACACCACATATGACACATAGTCCACACACCTGTGTCTCACAGCCACTAAGGATTAACCATAAACCCAACATATTAGTCATAGGAGACTCCATTCTGAGACATACAGATGTCCCTCTCACCAGGCTGGATAAGGAGAAGGTCATGGTTAGTTGTTTGTCTAGTGCTAGAATCCACCATATCACACACCCACTCAAGTCTCTCAACAACAGGTACTGCTATGACTCTATCGTAGTCCATGTTGGCGTGAATGACTTGAAACATACCTCTCTGGACTATATGAAGAGAGACATGATTGAGTTCACTGAATGTGTGTCCCAGGCAAGTATGTCCATAGCCTTAAGCAACATTCTATCATTATCCGGAATGATGCCTCAATACAAATAGAAAATGATTCACTTTAACAACTGGCTTAGTTTCTGGTGTCATTCCAGGGGATCCAGTACCTGACAGCCTGAGAAAATATGATCGACAGACCATAATGCTTTGTCAGAGATGGCCTGCATCTGTCTCATTTGGGCTTCAGGCTTCTGGTAAAGGCTCTTGCCTCTCCCATAGTGCCTTTTTTTTAGGAAAAGTGATGAGGTTAAAACTACCAACATAAAAATGTCAACAAAATGCAAATTATAGGTCATGCTGCTAAATGCTAGGAGTCTAAACATGAAACTGCACTCATTGCAAGTATTCTTAACCCTGGAAGATGTTAACATTTACGTAGTCACAAAAGCCTGGTTCAAAGCTATAGAAAGCACCCCAGCCTTACCGGGTTACTCATCCTAGCATATATTCAGACCACAAACTGTGGGTAGCAAAGCCAAAGGAGATGGAGTTTCAATATATATTAAAGAAATACACACCTCCAGGCTGGTCTGTCAGTATGATGCACATGAGACACTCCAGGTGCAGTTAACCATTGACAAGACCCCTATTCAAATCATAGCTACCTACAGGCCCCTAAATTTGACTCAAGATGCCCACTCTGCCTATCTGGACCTCTTCGAATCTATCAAGATTCTACCCTTTACCCTGATCCTGGGTGACTTTAACTACATAAACATAGATTGGAAGAACTACTCACACCAGAACACAAATGCCTAGAGATTCCTCAATTTTGTCAATGCAAACGCCTTGGAACAGCTAGTCGACACCCCCACAAGAAGTGATAATATCTTGGACTTGGTATTAACCAACATGAGTAACCACTGCAGCATCCCTACAGTATCATTGTTCCTGGTAAGATCTGACCATAAAGCAGTCACTTTCGAAGTTATCATCTCCCCCAACCCCCCTCTAGCTAGGGTCAAACAAAAAAACTTCTCCAAAGCTGATTACAACCTCCTGATGGGATGGTATAAACAGGTTCACAGCCCCCTCCCCCTCTGTAGGAACTGGCACCAATGTCCAAATCTACACCAAAGTACTATACGAGCATTTGTATAGATGCATGAAATCAGGAATACCTGACAGGATGGAATCATACTCCACAAGGAAGAGTAAACCTGCCTGGTGGACATGTGCAATAAATAAACTCTTATAACAAAAGGAAAAAATTGCTGTCCAGGACCAAGAAGGAGCAGATGCCCAATTGGAAGCAATCTCTCCTTAGCCTGAACAAGCCAATAATGAAATCCTCCAAAGCAAACTTTGAGTCCAAAGTGGCCACATCTGCTAGAGACAGTCATAAGGCCTTCTTCACATATATCCTCAGTCTCAAAGGAAGCACCCAGATCTGCACAGAACTATGTCAAAGACACCACATACACAAATGTGGTAGATATAGCCAACTTGCTGGCTGACAGATTCAGTGAAAACTTCACCCCACACTCCCCCATCAGTAAATCAGGACATTTCCAGTACTTTCCCTCCTCCCCTTGTCTCTAGGAAACAGGTTATCACTACCCTCTCAAAGGCAAAAAATACAGCCTCCATGGGACCTTTTAACATCCCAGGTTGCATCCTACATGAACTCAGGCAGAAACTTGCAGCACCATTAGGTTCATAGGTTTGTACTAAGCTAACTGCCCTTGAGAGCCATTTTAAGCCTAGCCAATTATCCCTTGTGAGACTCAAACCCTGCACCTTACTGCTTGCAAGGCAAGCACCTTAACCATTAGGCCACCCTCCCAACCCTATTGGACCCCTATTCAACCAAAGCCTGAGTACTGGCTTCATCCCAGCTGAGTGGAGGACAGCCACTGTTATCCCTTTGCACAAAGGTGAAGCATCCACCTATCCAGGAAATTATAGACCCATTAGCCTAACTAGCCTGATCTACAAGGCTATGGAACAGATTATCATGGACCTCATTAACAAGGACATTGTCAAACTCCAAACACTCGATCTGACACAGTTTGGCTTTGTGAAGGGGAGGTCATATCTGTTAAATTTGGTTGACTTCTCTGAAACAGTCACCAAAGCCATGGACGAGGGGAAGATGGTGCACACCACCTACCTTGACCTGGCCAAAGCCTTCGATATTATTCCACACTCAGGCATAATAGATAAACTCTCTCAACAAGGCATCAATCCATATGTTACCAGATGGGTAGCAATCTGGCTCACTGATAGAACCCACCTAGTCAAAATAGGGGAAGCCACCTCAAGTAGTAGACCTGTAACAAGCGGTGTACCCCAGGGATTGGTCTTGGGACCTCTGTTATTTGGGATATACTTTTCTGAGGTGCAGGCCAAAACCAATGGGCTATGGCTGACCAAGTTTGCAGATGATTGCAAACTGGGTGCTGTCATCAGTTCCCCTAGTGACGTGGACATCCTCCAAGAGGGTCTCACCCAAACAAATGACTGGTGTCAGAAACATGGCCTTAAGCTGAATACGACAAAATGCATCATCATCCCCTTTGGGGAGAGTGATATCCCCACAAATTATCACATTAATAACATCCTAAGCATGCAATCAGTTGTGAGGGATTTGGGCATCCAGGTTGATAGCAACCTGACTTTTGACCACCATGTTGCTTCCATGTATGGAAAGCTTTCTACATGGCCCACCTTATAAGTAAGGGTATCTCATTCAGGGACAAGGAGGTCATAATATCCCTGTGTTCTTCCCTTATAAGGGCCATTATTGAGTACAATGCCCCTTTTGGCATGTACCTTTCAAAATGCATGCAGCAGCTGGACAGACCACAGAAGTTCCTCACCAGGAGAATACAAGGCCTCAAACATCTATACATCTATCCTACACTGACAGGCTAAAAGCTCTGTCCCTCTACTCAGCTTCATACAGACTCTACAGAGGTGACCTCTGTCTGGCATACAAAGCAATCTCCCGCCTCACCTTGATGGGACTGCTGCATATCTGTAAGTCAAGCGCCACACAAGTAACCCTCACATGTGATCTCAACCTTGTCTGTGGCATCAATAGGACTTGTTGGCAGGACAGATTTGTGTCCCAGTGACTCCCCCATCTGTGGAATAGACTCCCTCTCCATTTCAAGCAGAGTACCTCATTATCCCTTTTTAAACTCAACCTGGATAACTGGATTGAAACAGAAAATACACCCCTGGGATTTCACCTGTGTCCCTCCTGGATTAGGGCAGAGGGTGCTGACTTGGCTAAACATGGGCTAAACTTTTGTCTAGGCTTATAAGGGCCTCAGGGCCAATAGCCTAGTAACTTCCTATGATCCAATGATCCTATAAATACACTTATGAGAGTCTCCCATACAAGATGAATGTCTGGCACTGCCTTGCAGAGTGATGCCTCAGACATCAGCAGCTCTGGTGAGTGGTGCTGGCATAAACATAGTGATATGAAGATGTGTCACTGTGACCTTCTTAGCCAAAGGGGAGAAGAAGTTAGAGAAAATGCACCAGAGTTTTATAGTAAATAGTCATGATAGGTGGTTACTTGTGATTAGTTAGACATAACAATTAAGCAATATATGGGACATGAGCCATGGACTTCTTTTCTTTACTTATATGTTTACAGCTACTGTGAGATTCAAGGCAACACATTTTTTATTTTTGTTTGTTAAGCAGGGTAGAATAGTGATCACAGTGGACCATTTTAGGTTCAGCCCATGCCAACAGACAAATCAAGTAACCCAAGACAAAATGTAGTGCATCAAACATGTGGACAACAGTCAAAACAAGTACTGTATTGGAATTATGGAATAAACAGTTAAAGAATTGGTGGAGTATCTATAGATTCTGCATATGTTTTAAATACCTGCAGTATTGCCTATTTTTGTTGTGCTGCTAATTAGCTTACGCATTGCATGCTACTTTTATATATATATTTACTGTAACACATCTTTGAAATTCAGGATGCCATGATCTACCACCCTTACTACCTCCAGGGATTGCCACTGTTGGAAGGGTAAGGATAACTGGCCTGACAATGTGTGTTCCATAACCAGTGGCGGCTGGTGACTTCAAATTAAAGGGGCACTGCAAGAGACAACTGAATGGGTGGGGCCAATGGGAAGGGGTGTGACCAACTAGAAAGGGGTGGAGCTACGCTCAAAACCACAACAACTGGAACTTTAATTAAATACACTGCCCTGGGTGCCAAACCATCATTACGAGATTCCAATCAAGACAAAATGAAGTGTAGAAGAAAAAAATATTTCAATGCATTGGCTACATGACAACTTACTTAATATCTAGATAGAAACACAAAGGTTGTGAGGCATGAAAAAATAAATAGCTTTTTAAATACATTACTGGAATGCCAGTCAAAATCAAGTATAAAAAAAAACAAGCAACACTCATCTCAAACCACTTCTCCTTGCACTGCAGTTCTAATTATAATTTATATTCAGCTTTATAAAATTACCAAGTAACATGCTGAAAGTAGCAATCTCTGTGATACCCCCACTTGTAAAAATGTTTCTTATCCAAAAAAGACCTGCTGCCTGAAAACAACTATCTACTTGTTTCATGAGAACATATGATCAAAGTAAAAAATGAACAGTGAACAAGAAACAAGCTCAAGATAAATTGCTTAAAGGATTACTGCACAAGTTATGGACCACACATGATAGATTGGCATTCTGTTTAGTTTACGGGTAAAGCCTGCAAAGATAACTGCATATCTCCAACAAATGTAATGAGCTTCTGAAAATACTGTAATCCTGTCCTTTATTACAAATACTGTCATATGCATTTCAATACCCAAGGCTTATACGTTATATAGTTATGTAAATATTCTCTGCATGGCAACAATGAAAAGGCTTTCAATGTTGGTAATTCTTTAACAGTATGCTTATTAAAGTTTACTTGCATCTTACAATCTCCGACAAGCTTACTTGATGGTCATTAAAGCATTGCTACTTTAATACAGAGCAACAGGGCACTGCAACAGCATGTATTTTCTGAATAATAAGAAGCATAAATCAACAGTATAAAAATATGATAGAAAACCAGAACATTCTGTAAAATCAAGGACAGATGAAAAGCCACGGTCATACTTGTGGTCTACCTTGGATGGGGGAATACTCTGCACACTTACACTGCATAACTGCTCCTTGCCTTGCATGGACACATCCAGAGCCACTACAATGGGGAGTGGAGTCCAACAAGTAGGTCACAGTTTGAAATGTCTCTGGCTGATGGTGATTGCTCTGACACTCATACCTCTCAACCTCAGAGCAAGAAATCTGGACAAAGCCATACACAGTGGGACCCAGGTCCAAAAATAAAGACAATTTTTAAATATTGCTCTTATAAACTTAGAAAGATAATAGAATAGTAGTAGGTCTTGCATTAGTATGAAATTTTGAAGGGTATGAAATCTGAAACTCAAATGTCTGCCATTATTTTCTAACTTCAATCTTTAATGATTTGCTAATAATTTTCCAGAAAACCACAATTTTATGAAACAGGCCAAATATGTTATGCAAAAATATAAAATTGCCACACAATACAGCTGGGAACCTGTCAAAGAAGCGACACCTTTTTAAAATGAGTACTGTTAACTTGAGCAGCTGACAAAATAAGAGCATCTACATGCATTTCTGAAATAAAAGTAATCTATAACTCTGATCATTACAGTTATTTATAATTGTAAACCCTCCACGATTTCTTCCAAAATTGCCATTTTGCAGAGGGGTTACTAGGGCAGAGCAACATTTTGAGCCAAAATTGGAGACAGTTGAGAGGTTTGGATATTCCTAATTCTGCAAAGCGATTTATTTGCACGTACCTCTCAACCTCTTAATGCAGGAAATCTAGATAAGGCCAAATATATTGAGGGAACATACAAACAGTACTAAAAAGACAGTTGATAGAGTAACAGGTCTTGCTTTAGCATGCATTTTTCTGAAGGTTATGACGTCTGAAACTCAATGTCATTATTTAGTGACTTCATTCCTAAATGATTTGGCAGAAAACCACAAATTTTATGAGGAACAAGTCAAAAATAAGAAGCAAAAATCTATTCATCCTGCAAAATTCTGGACAGTTGAGAGGTATAGTTCAGCCTGGGGTGTCTGAGTTTGCTGCCCTTCCCCCTCTCACAAAATCATGGTCTAATGGACCGTTCCCCCTGCAGCCATTACAATGTCCCATTCCTTGGTTATTTCACCCCATTTGCCATAAACACTGTAATGTGTATACTGCTTTACTTCTGTGATGATATGGATTTCATTTGAAAGTTTTATTTTATATTTTACAGCATAAACCCCAATAGATATCTGCTGAACAAAGCAAAGCAGTCTCACAATGAAAATAGACTTAGCATTAAAACTTCTCTGCCCTTGAAACTCACATTCATTGAAACCCACATTCAAAGAAAATACATTTTGTCAGTAGCAGATAAAGATTAATTTTGGGCTGTTTTCAAATCATAGGCCCCTTGAACATGAAACATACACATGCTCTTTGATACACCTTCCTGACTGTATTAAATTATATTCCTTGTGCAATACAGTATAGTTGTTAGAGGGCATTTTAAATTTATTGTTTTGAACATTTTTCCAGTAAACAATGAAACAAAAATGCATGCACCAATAATGATAAAACTGCCCAATTCAGAACATTTCCATTATAAAAGTCTACTCAAACTTTTACAGTCCACCAGTATCAGTAAATATGCACAATCTCTGAAGAAGTAAAAGTCATCTAAATAATTCCACATTAAAGAAATCTGTTAACTAATGAAGAGGTTACTGCTAGCAAACAACTTTATATGTCATTGTTTCATCTACAAATAAAGTGCCTGTTGCCCTTGAGAAATAAATTGCCTATGTTGCATTAAAAAATGATAATGCTAGTAATATCACAATAGGGAATGGATGGCAAACTGATAACAGGTTCATAGTTACTAGGTATCTTCACCAAAGAGGACTACAGCATCCATCCCCATTACAACAGAATACAGTATCAGCAATGGATCTACCTACTGTGGGTACAATACAAGTACACTACCTGTTGTGCTATTTACAGTATAAGCAGACTTGGCATAAGCAGCACTAAACTTTTGTTCCCCTGCAGCTCTCAGCTCCTTGTAAAATCTACTCGATACTCAGTTGTATCTCTGAACTTTGCAGCACAAGAAATCTGGAAAAGGCCAAAATTGATTTGGGGGGGGGGACAAAAGCCCAAAAACCAGGGTCACATTTTAAACATTGCTTGTATAATGTTGGGAAGTTGCTAGAATAAATGCTGTGTTACCACCATACATTTCACTGCCAAGTATTGAACCCAGGACCCTGTGTATTCCAGCCAGAGCAACATACCACTATGCCAAATCTTCTATTTTTATGAAAGGAAGGAAGACTGAACCTTAAATGGCTACCATTTAGTGAATTCAGTTCTCACCATAGCTGTCAACATCTTAGCACAAACCACCTGAACAAAGCCAATAATGGGGGAATACAGCCCCCAAACATATTCAGTGAGTTCAGTTATCACCACAGCTCTCAGCCTTGGCACAAAAAATCTTGTCGAAGCCAATAATGGGAGAATACAGTCCAAAAAATAAGGACAAATACCCACTGAGGACACCAGAGCAAACCCACACAAACACAGGGAGGACATGCAGACTCCACACAGAAGGCACCCCAGCCAAGAATCAAACCAGACAATCCATAGCTGTCAGGCAACACTGCTACCACTGCACCACTGGCTGTGTTAAGTAAAGTAACAAAAATACAGAAACCACAGATTTTATGAAGAACAGAACAAATATGAGGCAAAAACCTGCAAACATTTCACAAATGGTGGTGGATAGGGAATTCAGGCTCTTGTCACTTAGCCCAAAGGTACAGGGTTCAAGCCTTACACTCTACCCACCACCATGAAGCAACTGGGGCATTACACACACATGTATTCACAGAAACAGAGGTAATTTCTCAGAAAGAACAGTCAACAGGAGGTAAAAAGTTCACAAAACTGCAATGTTTCCACACATCAGCTGTAAAATACATAAACAGCCTGTATCTCACCAAATAAATGAATGCTTAATTATATAAGCATACAAAAAGGCAGATAATATATCTACAAAAATATTGCAACTAGTCTTAAAGAAACAGCACCATGTTGATCCCTGTTTCATCCTTTCACCATCAGTTTGACGCAATCCTGAAGCCTTCTGTTAATCTACATTCTATCTCTGTGCCTGGCAATGTGTCAAGATAATTTCCAAGATGTATATCTCTAGAGCATGCTTTCTATCAGGCTAATCTCTATTCCTCTTTAAATATACCTGAATTTAATATAATACTCCAGATCTGGCTTCTCTAGTGCTTTATAAAATGCTGTCCACATCTCTAGATTTCTGTATATTAGCTATGTACCCTAACATTTTATCTGGTCTTTTCCACTACCTTTTCAAACTACATTGCATGGTTCATCCAAGAAGTGATTAATGCCCCCACCACTTTTTCTTTTTGCAGGTGAGATTCATACAGGTTACCACAAAAAGTATACTATGTGCACACTTTGTATAACCTTTCTGGGTGAATATACAGCAGAAGCACTGTGGTAGGATTGTTCTATAGTGTACACTTTGTGGTAACCTTTCAGGAATCTCTTCCACAGTTTTCCTTAGCAGCCTATATCCTGCCTTAGCATATAACCTTGCACTTTGGATTAAATTTAAGCTGTCACATTTCTGCCCACCTTACAGACTGCAGAAAGTCTCACTGGAAACTGTCCCTTCCATCTTTTACCACCTCTTCAATATCAGTATTATCAGCAAGCAGACAAATTCTGATCTCCAACTCCATTGTTATATTTGGCGTATTTATATCATAAGCAGAACCAGTCCCAGCGATGACCTCTTTACCTTTTCACTGCTTATTATATGAGTTTGTGTGTTTGTGTGTGTGTGTTTGGGAGAGAGAGAGTGTGTAGTTTGTAATATTCGGGTTTAAAATATTAAGAAATGGTGGATGACACAAAGTGGTCTGCTACCAAGTTTTTGTGTTTACTTATCTGACTAAGTACACAGAGAACCAGACCACATGACCAATAAATCAGTACTCTATGTACTGTAAGTGTAATGATTCCTTAAAGAAAAAGTACCCTGTTATACCACCCTGTTTCAAAAGCAAAAATCAATTACTTTTATGCATCAGACTTTTGCATTAATGTTAATGAAATACCAAGTTTATTCTGTTATATTATTGATTTATATATAAGGGAAACATTTAGATGTTTGTATTGCACTGACGACACATTCTGGCAGTGCATTCATGTCTCCAATACCACCAAACAGTAAACTGAACAGTGCTTTAAAAAGCATTGTTGACATTCACATCAAAGGCAATACTACAATTTACAGCAGAGTTCATGGACAGCCATGCTGTCAACCTGGTATCTTTAATGGTCTTGTATATCTCAAACACTTTGGGGATGAGACCCCAAACTCATCAATGATATGTGCCACTGACACAGAACTTGGACCTCATCACCTGATTTATTTATTTTATTTATTTATTTAAATGGTCCATTTTCAGCGAGGCCCGGGAGAAAAGCTCCACAGTAAAATAAACAGACAGTAGTTACATTGGATTACATAGTGATTAACAATTTAACATAGAAATTTACAGATGAAGAACATAGTACATCAGTAGACAACTAGAATCTATACATAACAGACAATAACAAATGTAACAATGAGAAGTTCCTGCTGTATAATAAGTACTAGGCTTATGAGCATCTGAGCTTGCTATCATCAGTAGTTAGTGGAGGTGAAAGAAAGGTAGTAGTTGGATGGGTGGATGATATTAGAGTGGGATGGTGCTTTTAATAAAGTTTTGAAGTTGGTGCATGATGGTATGGAGGTAATTGTGGGTGGGAGTGAGTTCCATAATTTGGCTATGGCGCAAGCTTTAGTGATCTGAGTTGATACCACTGAAGGAGGTGAGGGAGCCAGCCCAGTCTGATGAGTCCAGTGTCAGTCCTGGCTGACTTTCACTTGAATCTTCTTTACTGAACATCTGTGTGGACATTTGATTAGATACATCTACATAGTTTGAAGTGCCACAGACAGTCTGTTGTCTCATGCAGTCACTTTCAGACGTGCTTTTGAAGGAATGTTGCATGTTTTTTCTCAGCAGTTTGCCACAGGCAGTTTAAAAAAAAAAAAAAAAAACGATTTTGGATCTGTTGCTTCCTCAGAATAACAACTTCATATTGCTTAATTTTTACCTACACTCCTTCAGTCTAGTCAGAAAGACTCTTAGGTTGTCAACTATAATAGAATAATTGTCTTGTCTGATGTTTACTCTGTCTCATGAACCTAATTTTGACCAATCAAAAGCTGGGCCAACATCCTTAAGAAGGGTATTTCTATAATCCAGTAATGCTAACTGACAATCCACTTAACAGTAACTGCTGTTGTTCTGCAATTTCTTCATCAAATGTTTCATAGTTTGTGCTATCTCTAGCAACTCAACCCTTCAACTATGAGTAGCTGGGTCTAGGTGTAACATTCCAGACTTTGCTTAGCTCTGAAAATACTTTATACTCAGCATAGAAAGATGCAAAAACAATTACCTGATGCAACCACATCTAAAATGTGACGTCTATAATACATCTACAAAATATTTTTCAATGCACTGGTTACACCTTAACTCATAATGTTAGTCAAATTCGTACCTTATTAAAGTTGTGAGTAGCAGCCAGTATTTACGCCGGTTTACCTGGTGCAGCCAAAAATAAAAAAAAAAAAAACTACCTCAGTTTTTGTATTATTGGTCATCCTCTCTGCTCTGCGCTCTCTCTCTGACTGCAGTTAAGCACAGCCACCAAGTCAAAATGCCGGTAAATTAAAATAATAATATATCCACCAATGAATGGTCCCAAACTCCCGAATCCCACGTTGCAACCTTTAAATAAGCTATTGCTACTGACTGTTTCTCGCTCTCTTTTTTGAGAAGAGAGCGAGAACCAGTCAGTAGCAATCCAGCCATCCACGTCACGTACGTGCCTGCCGACGTGACAGTCCGACCCCCCCTTCTAATTTCTGATGTGGTTAAACCGCATAGACTTCTAGGCATCACACTGATGCTTTTATTTAAATCTGGACTGCCTTTTACAGCAGTCAGATACTACCAGCCAGGTAGGAGGTACGTTCTTAAAAAAAAAAAAAAACCCGGAACTCAAGCATGCGCACTTCGAGTTCCGAGAGTTTGCAGACATACATAGTGTATCAACTGTGTTTGTTCTAGTTATAAAAAAGAAATAGGAAATTATTTGTAAAATTTTATGGCAATTTGCAAATAATCCTGGGAACCATCCTAGGTGTCATACTATACATCAGACCCATGTGTTTGCCTTCCTACATTACCATGTTCACTGCCATAATCCTGCCATTCTTACACAGTGCTCTAGTTTGCATGCCCAACATTATTCTTCCACTGTCTGTTCATGTCATCTGCAATTGCCAAAATTATACCTGGCATACCATGGGCATCCATTAGGCAGGTTGCCAGTTGTTTACTAGTGACTGTTCTACTTCAGGTTACTTTACTGCCACCAGTTCCTGTGGCCTGTGTTTATGATATTTTGGTGTCTGTGGCTGTGCCTCCTTGAAATGGTCCCCATGATGCCATGCAGGACAATGTCTGGTAGGTCAAGTCTGTACCTGCTTATAGCACCTTTTAGCACAACACTTGTAGTGTCTGAGGTTGTTCTGGCTAGCTTCCATGGCCCCTGCAGTCACTCCATGCAGTTCATGCACTGTTCACATGCCATACACAAAGGGTGGTTAAGCAGTTTTAAATCTGTGCTTTTGTGGCACACTGCCTGCTTTACTACCCTTTGGTCTGGTAAGTATATTGTATTTTAATCTGCTATTGCTTAAAAAAAATTACACTGTTATGCCAACCTGTGTAATTCAAATTAGTGGTAATTGCTTTTGATTTTGTGTTTCTGTCTTGTTATTGCTATCCTAGTTTAATATTTTATTTGGTATTTGTTATTTTATTTATCCCAATTTATGTCCATATTTATGCAGTGTCTGCCACACCAGTGAATGGGTGTGTGGCAGTGGCCATTACACTGTCCACCTCCCTTGACAACTGCCAAGACTTCAGCTGTCTCCAGGCCAGTATCTCTGCAGGGGTGGTAAAGGTAATCAAGTGGGAGGTGATCTGGATAGTTCCCAGGTGCAATATGGTGGTCTGTATCTGTTGGGGGTGCAGCCACGAAGTCACAGTATGTCATCTGGCAGGAGCTGGATGGCCAGGTGATGACCTTGGTGGACCAGCATATGGGATCAGCACTGACTGTGTAGAACATATTTGTCATGCATAGGGTGTTTGGACCTGACCAGTGGACCACAAGTAGTTGGGCCCAGCCATAAGGGTGGTCACAGAGAGGGCCGATCTCTGACTGGTTGCAGCCCTGGGCAGCACTGTAGTCAGCTGTCCCTCATCCTTTCCCCCATCATGATGATCCCTATCATTGTGGTTCATTTCCTCACCCAGCTTGTAGTCCAGCTCATCCTACCACCAAATGTCCTCCCTCTGTCTGTGTCTCTCTGTGTGACCCCTATTTCTGTCTGTACTTCTGTTGGTCTTAGTCTCTCCTCTGTGTTATCTGCCCCTGCTACCACACCTATTCCCTCTTTTCTGTTTATACCTCCTCTTGCTACTTCCCCATATCCTTCTGCAGAAAAAGAAAAATGGACATATGCCCCCTCCAAAACAGTTACCCTTGCTTTCTCACCCCCATCCCAGGCTTCCATTCCACCTGTCCTTCAGTGTATTCTTCTGCTTGCTCTAACCCATTTTTGATGGCCTGTACACCCATCTCTTCTCAGTTTAAAGAAATAAAATAGTAAGGACTTTGCTGGGTAGCCCTTATCAGAGGTCTCAGCTGAGGTCATAGCAGCATGTTGATGCATGTATGAATACTCATCCTCACATACATGCTACAAGCATGTAACCAGGGTAATTAGGTCTAATGATACATACATAAAAATATTTCAAACAAGGGCATCAGTGCTCTTCTAGGTTGTCAATATACCAACATATTTGTTCCCATAATAAATGTCCAGGTTGTGATTAAAAATATCTAAACTAGTACTTGCTTTAATGTAATTTGATAGTTTGTTCCATATATCAGCTACTCTGTCAGAGAACCAATTAGTACACTTCTCATTCCCATAGAATCTTTTACATAGGTTGTCTGATGATTCTCTAGTACTTTTTGATAACCCCAAACATTCCCAGAGGTAGTATAAATACCCTATATACCTGAATAAGATCTCCTCTTAGATATCTGTAACAGACAGTGTACAAGTTCAGATATTTTAGTCTTTCATAATAACTTAAATTTTCACATCCATGGATGCCCTTGGTATATTTCCACTGTACTCTTTCCAGTTTACTCATGCTTGTTTTCTTATAGGGCTTCCATATTGTTATTCCATACTCAAGTTTGGGTCTAATGTAACTAACAAACAATGACTTCATCATTTTTGATTCCTTAGACTTTATACATCTTTTTGAACAACCTATAGTCTTATAACTATCATTAACCAATTGATTGATATGATTAGAAAACCTCATAGCTGGACCTACCCATATACCCAGGTCCTTAAATGAGTCTACAGTTTCAATCATCATGTTCTGTATTTAATATTCACCTTTCAGTTTATGCCTCCCAAATCTCATATGCTTAGTTTTTGATGTACTTATCAGTATATTATTTTCCTGTGCCCAAATGGTCAATTTAGTGAAGTTATTTTGCAGACATACCTTATCTGTAACACGTGTAATCAGTTAGCCAATTTCAGGTCATCT